>NC_069504.1:1046931362-1047118862 GCF_027579735.1 Bombina bombina
GCAGGTACTCTGATTTGCAAAGTTACCTGTCAGCTTTTCATCGTGTACAGGTGCTTGTTTAACTATAGTAATTTTACTTCACTTTCTCCCTATGGTTTTTTTCTTCTTTTTATATTTCAATTTTTTGAGTCTAGGGAGGAATCCCATTTATCTCCTGTTCTTTGGAATAGATAGTTTTTCGCTAGCTCACTGCTGCCTGCCTCTGGCACACACACACCATTTAGAGTTTGTTTTTTGACAATGGCTTTTACTTTATCTGATAAACAGTGGGAGGCTGAATTAAGAGGCTCTCTCTAATAGCAGTTTAGAAGCCAGTGAATCTGATGTAAATGTGTTTGTGGCATTTAAGAAGTATAAAAACTGTTTAGCCAAACAGGTGAAATTAAGAGCAGAGAATTTAAGCCTCACAAACTATACTGAAACTAAAATAGTGCCAAGAGGCCTCAGATTATTTTTAGATCCAGGGTTCAATGCAAGAGAGTAAGGAGGAGGAGATGAGTTTATAGAAGAGTGGAATGGTTAACTCTCGTCTTGTGCCCTGGATCTAATAGAGATGTTAATTTGAAGGAACGTGAAAAGACTTGAGAAAGTTAAAGTTGAAACCGCTTTGCAAGTTGTCAATAAGTTTGAAAATGACACTAACTTTAACGAATCAAATGAGAAGAACTACAGCATACCGCCCAACTGTCCCGATTTTTGTGGGACAGTCCCGATTTTAGGGGTCTGTCCCTCTGTCCCGAGTTGCTAGCCATCTGTCCCGATTTGCCCCAGGCATTTAAAAAATTTTTTTTTTTTTTTTTTTTAAATTCTATTGGGCCCATACTCAGAAGCAGCTGGCTTTGCTCTCACAGGGTTAGATACCTGTTATATTCCCTGTGGAAAAGGAATGGTGTGTGGGTTAAGCAGGAGTAAGAAGGCTGTATACACTCTGACCACGGGTAATGGTGACCTCTCTAACCTACCTCTGGTAATGATGATATCTAACCCCTGGTGATAATACTAGCATGCCTTCAGTTTTATACAATGAGCAGTGCTAATATCAGGGTAGCTAACAGTGTAACGAACAGTGTAACGAACAGTGGCAGCCGCAGACTATCAGCTAATGTGCTTGCCAACCCCAGGACCCCATACAATGAATTACAGATACCCATATATGATGTAGTGTGTGTGTCTATCTGTATCCATAACTGTGTGTGTGTATCTGTATGTATAAGTTTATGCTATGTAGTGTGTGTGTGTCTGCATGTATAAGTGTATACTATGTAGTGTCTGTGTATCTGCATGTATAAATGTATGCTATGTAGTGTGTGTGTGTATCTGCATGTGTAAGTGTATGCTATGTAGCGTGCTACTGTGCATTTTTGCTGACTTTAAAGGCCAGAATCCAGAATATTAATGGGGAATGCAGAGAGTGGTTTTAAAGAATTTATTAATAAATGTGCAATTAAGATAAAAATATTTAGCAATGTCTTTGCAAAGGCTAATTAAATACAGCGCTCACATAGCCATACCAGTGGTTTGAGCTTGTGTTTGATTTGCTGCCTAAGTGTATTAAAATATATGACTTTATTTAGAATTGTATTTCTTTCATGTAATTAGCAAGAGTCCATGAGCTAGTGACGTATGGGATATACATTCCTACCAGGAGGGACAAAGTTTCCCAAACCTCAAAATGCCTATAAATACACCCCTCACCACACCCACAAATCAGTTTTACAAACTTTGCCTCCCGTGGAGGTGGTGAAGTAAGTTTGTGCTAGATTCTACGTTGATATGCGCTCTGCAGCAGGTTGGAGCCTGGTTTTCCTCTCAGTGTGCAGTGAATGTCAGAGGGATGTGAAGAGAGTATTGCCTATTTGAATTCAATGATCTCCTTCCACGGGGTCTATTTCATAGGTTCTCTGTTATCGGTCGTAGAGATTCATCTCTTACCTCCCTTTTCAGATTGACAATATACTCTTATATATATACCATTACCTCTACTGATTCTCGTTTCAGTACTGGTTTGGCTTTCTACTACATGTAGATGAGTGTCCTGGGGTAAGTAAGTCTTATTTTTGTGACACTCTAAGCCAGTGCTTTCCAAACTGTGTGTCGGGACACATTAGTGTGTCGGCAGCAGTGTGTAGGTGTGTCCCTGCTTCAGCACAAATTTAAAAAAACATTTTTTTTTTGGTTTCTGACTTTCCGCCTGCCTGCTACGTATATCATATGGTTGACATGTGATTGATACCTAGGGGGTCACAGATCATCTTAACCTATTGGCGCAGCTCAGTGGGAACTGAAACTATTCCCATTGGCACATTGGCTCCTGACTGCACGTGTAGTCTCCTTAATTGGCTCGTGACTGCACGTGTAGTCAGTGAGTGGGACAGCAGTGTGTTTGCAGGGTGGGCAGTAGTCAGTCGGACTCACCGAGCTCTGAGGGCGGCAGCTTAAACACTGAGCTGAAGTCAGTGGATTTTTTTTGCAACTAGCTCCCAGTAGTGCATTGCTGCTCCTGCTCTTGATATATGGATAGGAAGGGGAAGCTTAAAAATGCTTGATGATGAAATGCGAGTGTCTTTATCCAATATTCCACCAAATATTCAGAAACTGTGTTCATCCCATCAACCTCATACATCCCATTAAAATAGTAAGTAGCTATTGGTGATATTAAACTTTTTTTTAATTATTGCACATACATACATACTGTTACTTGTTAATACATTTTGTTATTATATAATTTATGTATGTGTCCGTATCTCTTAAAACAAGTTAGTTTAACCTCCTGTTTGCCAGTACAACTGAATTACTGTGTCACGAAAGGATGTAGGTCTAAAAAGTGTGTCGCCAACATGAAAAGTTTGGAAAGCTCTGCTCTAAGCTATGGTTGGGCACTTTTATATAAAGTTCTAAATATTTGTGTTTATACATTTATTTGCCTTGATTCAGGATATTCAATATTCCTTATTTCAGACAGTCAGTGTCAGGGTGTCATCCTTCTTCTCTTTATGGTTACACATAAGTCTCTCTTTAGGACCCAGTATTGCAGCATACCTTTCCTTTATAAGGTTCACTCCCCACATCATCATTGCTTAGTATTGTGGTTTTCAACAGTACAGCCTTCCCCTGCATCAGTTGTGGTTCAGGCTCTACCTTAATTATTGACTTTGCAGTACTCGTGTGAACGCTGTTCACATATCATCTAGCTCCAGCTCTGCCTTAAGAACTCTATCTCCATGTAAAAGATTTGCAGCGTCTCAGTAATCCTCCATCTAAGCTGCACATTCCTGAGCGGTGACGTCACACGCCTCCTCCGCTCCACGCACGCTGCCTCCGGAACTCACAGCTCCAGCACTCCTCTCTCTAACGGCCGCAACTGAAGAGTCTTCTAACTTACCGGTAAGCTTTAACTGCAGCATAACTTCTATCATGGATTGTTTGTACAGCACACACACTATATAAATCTGCTTGCCTGTCTCTACTGCTCCTAAAAAATCAACAGGTACCGAGTTAGTATCTCTCTGGATTGTGCAGCCAGCAACTAAGCTTACTTTCCATAAGTCCTGTTCACATCACTGTTATAGTGTTTACCCAGGCTGATTGATAAAAATATTGTTAACTAGTTGTTTCCCTTAAGTAGTTTTTAAAACTGCTGTTGCAATTCTCATTTGTATAGCTAGGTTGAAATTTGTGTCATAAAATTCTCAGTGTACTACCTACACATGTGTTGACAATACGAACCTTTAACCTATACTCACAATATATCAAATTCTGCTGTATGGTAATATGGTACAACCAGTTGCCTGGGTTCATGTTGTTGATACCATTTATCAGTTCAGCTACATATATACATATGCTGACTTGAATTCCAGCAGTTGTGGTCCATTAACTTATTTATGCTCAACTATTCTAATCTCTCTAGATAAGAACAAAGTTGAGCCTGACAGTCAGTTTCATTATTTGGGATAATGCATTTGAATAATCATTTTTTCCTTACCTTAAAATGTGACTTTTTTTCCCTGTGGGCTGTTAGGCTCGCGGGGGCTGAAAATGCTTCATTTTATTGCGTCATTCTTGGCGCAGACTTTTTTGGCGCAAAAAAAATAAAATAAAAAATCTTTGTTATTTCCGGCGTCATACTTGTCACCGGAAGTTGCGTCATTTTTGACGTTTTTGCGCCAAAAGTATCGGCGTTACCGGATGTGGCGTCATTTTTTGCGCTAAAAGCATTTAGGCGCCAAATAATGTGGGCGTCTTTTTTGGCGCTAAAAAATATGGGCGTCATTATTGTCTCCACATTATTTAAGTCTCATTGTTTATTTGCTTCTGGTTGCTAGAAGCTTGTTCACTGGCATTTTTTCCCATTCCTGAAACTGTCATTTAAGGAATTTGATCAATTTTGCTTTATATGTTGTTTTTTCTATTACATATTGCAAGATGTCTCAGATTGACCCTGAATCAGAAGATACTTCTGGAAAATCGCTGCCTGATGCTGGATCTACCAAAGTTAAGTGTATTTGCTGTAAACTTGTGGTATCTGTTCCTCCAGCTGTTGTTTGTAATGAATGTCATGACAAACTTGTTAATGCAGATAATATTTCCTTTAGTAATGTTACATTACCTGTTGCTGTTCCATCAACATCTAATACTCAGAGTGTTCCTGTTAACATAAGAGATTTTGTTTCTAAATCCATTAAGAAGGCTATGTCTGTTATTCCTCCTTCTAGTAAACGTAAAAGGTCTTTTAAAACTTCTCATTTTTCAGATGAATTTTTAAATGAACATCATCATTCTGATTCTGATAATGATTCCTCTGGTTCAGAGGATTCTGTTTCAGAGGTTGATGCTGATAAATCTTCATATTTATTCAAAATGGAATTTATTCGTTCTTTACTTAAAGAAGTCCTAATTGCATTAGAAATAGAGGATTCTGGTCCTCTTGATACTAAATCTAAACGTTTAAATAAGGTTTTTAAACCTCCTGTAGTTATTCCAGAAGTTTTTCCTGTCCCTGATGCTATTTCTGAAGTAATTTCCAGGGAATGGAATAATTTGGGTAATTCATTTACTCCTTCTAAACGTTTTAAGCAATTATATCCTGTGCCATCTGACAGATTAGAGTTTTGGGACAAAATCCCTAAGGTTGATGGGGCTATCTCCACTCTTGCTAAACATACTACTATTCCTACGGCAGATAGTACTTCCTTTAAGGATCCTTTAGATAGGAAAATTGAATCCTTTCTAAGAAAAGCTTACTTATGTTCAGGTAATCTTCTTAGACCTGCTATATCTTAAGCGGATGTTGCTGCAGCTTCAACTTTTTGGTTAGAAGCTTTAGCGCAACAAGTAACAGATCATAATTCTCATAGCATTGTTAATCTTCTTCAACATGCTAATAATTTTATTTGTGATGCCATCTTTGATATCATTAGGGTTGATGTCAGGTATATGTCTCTAGCTATTTTAGCTAGAAGAGCTTTATGGCTTAAAACTTGGAATGCTGATATGTCTTCTAAGTCAACTTTGCTTTCCCTTTCTTTCCAGGGTAATAAATTATTTGGTTCACAGTTGGATTCTATTATTTCAACTGTTACTGGGGTGAAAGGAACTTTTTTACCACAGGATAAAAAATCTAAAGGTAAATTTAGGTCTACTAATCGTTTTCGTTCCTTTCGTCACAATAAGGAACAAAAGCCTGATCCTTCCCCTACAGGAGCGGTATCAGTTTGGAAACCATCTCCAGTCTGGAATAAATCCAAGCCTTTTAGAAAGCCAAAGCCAGCTCCCAAGTCAACATGAAGGTGCGGCCCTCATTCCAGCCCAGCTGGTAGGGGGCAGATTACGATTTTTCAAAGAAATTTGGATCAATTCGATTCACAATCTTTGGATTCAGAACATTGTTTCACAAGGGTACAGAATAGGCTTCAAGATAAGGTCTCCTGCACGAAGATTTTTTCTTTCCCGTGTCCCAGTAAATCCAGTGAAGGCTCAAGCATTTCTGAAATGTGTTTCAGATCTAGAGTTGGCTGGAGTAATTATGCCAGTTCCAGTTCTGGAACAGGGGCTGGGGTTTTACTCAAATTTCTTCATTGTACCAAAGAAGGAGAATTCCTTCAGACCAGTTCTGGATTTAAAAATATTGAATCATTATGTAAGGATACCAACATTCAAAATGGTAACTATAAGGACTATTCTGCCTTTTGTTCATCAAGGGCATTATATGTCCACAATAGATTTACAGGATGCATATCTGCATATTCCGATTCATCCAGATCACTATCAGTTTCTGAGATTCTCTTTCCTAGACAAGCATTACCAGTTTGTGGCTCTGCCGTTTGGCCTAGCAACAGCTCCAAGGATTTTTACAAAGGTTCTCGGTGCCCTTCTGTCTGTAATCAGAGAACAGGGTATTGTGGTATTTCCTTATTTGGACGATATCTTGGTACTTGCTCAGTCTTCACATTTAGCAGAATCTCATACGAATCGACTTGTGGTGTTTCTTCGAGAACATGGTTGGAGGATCATTTTACCAAAAAGTTCATTGATTCCTCAGACAAGGGTAACCTTTTTAGGTTTCCAGATAGATTCAGTGTCCATGACTCTGTCTCTGACAGACAAGAGACGTCTAAAATTGGTTTCAGCTTGTCGAAACCTTCAGTCTCAATCATTCCCTTCGGTAGCCTTATGCATGGAAATTCTAGGTCTTATGACTGCTGCATCGGACGCGATCCCCTTTGCTCGTTTTCACATGCGACCTCTTCAGCTCTGTATGCTGAACCAGTGGTGCAGGGATTATACAAAGATATCACAATTAATATCTTTAAAACCGATTGTACGACACTCTCTGACGTGGTGGACAGACCACCATTGTTTAGTTCAGGGGGCTTCTTTTGTTCTTCCAACCTGGACTGTGATTTCAACAGATGCAAGTCTGACAGGTTGGGGAGCTGTTTGGGGGTCTCTGACAGCACAAGGGGTTTGGGAATCTCAGGAGGTGAGATTACCAATCAATATTTTGGAACTCCGTGCAATTTTCAGAGCTCTTCAGTCATGGCCTCTTCTAAAGAGAGAATCGTTCATTTGTTTTCAGATGGACAATGTCACAACCGTGGCATATGTCAATCATCAAGGAGGGACTCACAGTCCTCTGGCTATGAAAGAAGTATCTCGAATACTGGTATGGGCGGAATCCAGCTCCTGTCTAATTTCTGCGGTTCATATCCCAGGTATAGACAATAGGGAAGCGGATTATCTCAGTCGCCAAAGGTTACATCCGGGCGAATGGTCTCTTCACCCAGAGGTATTTCTTCAGATTGTTCAAATGTGGGGACTTCCAGAAATAGATCTGATGGCTTCTCATCTAAACAAGAAGCTTCCCAGGTATCTGTCCAGATCCAGGGATCCTCAGGCGGAGGCAGTGGATGCATTGTCACTTCCTTGGAAGTATCATCTGCCTATATCTTTCCGCCTCTAGTTCTTCTTCCAAGAGTAATTTCCAAGATTCTAAAGGAGTGCTCGTTTGTTCTGCTGGTGGCTCCAGCATGGCCTCACAGGTTTTGGTATGCGGATCTTGTCCGGATGGCCACTTGCCAACCGTGGACTCTTCCGTTAAGACCAGACCTTCTATCGCAAGGTCCTTTTTTCCATCAGGATCTCAAATCCTTAAATTTGAAGGTATGGAGATTGAACGCTTGATTCTCAGTCATAGAGGTTTCTCTGACTCTGTGATTAATACTATGTTACAGGCTCGTAAATCTGTATCTAGGAAGATATATTATCGAGTCTGGAAGATTTACATTTCTTGGTGTTTTTCTCATCATTTTTCTTGGCATTCTTTTAGAATTCCTAGAATTTTACAGTTTCTTCAGGATTGTTTGGATAAAGGTTTGTCTGCAAGTTCCTTGAAAGGACAAATTTCTGCTCTTTCTGTTCTTTTTCACAGAAAGATTGCTAGTCTTCCTGATATTCATTGTTTTGTACAAGCTTTGGTTCGTATAAAACCTGTCATTAAGTCAATTTCTCTTCCTTGGAGTTTGAATTTGGTTCTGGGGGCTCTTCAAGCTCCTCCGTTTGAACCTATGCATTCGCTGGACATTAAATTACTTTCTTGGAAAGTTTTGTTTCTTTTGGCCATCTCTTCTGCTAGAAGAGTTTCTGAATTATCTGCTCTTTCTTGTGAGTCTCCTTTTCTGATTTTTCATCAGGATAAGGCAGTGTTGCGAACTTCTTTTTAATTTTTACCTAAGGTTGTGAATTCTAACAACATTAGTAGAGAAATTGTGGTTCCTTCATTATGTCCTAATCCTAAGAATTCTAAGGAAAGATCGTTGCATTCTTTGGATGTAGTTAGAGCTTTGAAATATTATGTTGAAGCTACTAAAAATTTCCGAAAGACTTCTAGTCTATTTGTTATCTTTTCCGGTTCTAGGAAAGGTCAGAAGGCCTCTACCATTTCTTTGGCGTCTTGGTTAAAGTCTTTGATTCATCATGCTTATGTCGAGTCGGGTAAAACTCCGCCTCAAAGGATTACAGCTCATTCTACTAGGTCAGTTTCTACTTCCTGGGCGTTTAGGAATGAAGCTTCGGTTGATCAGATTTGCAAAGCAGCAACTTGGTCTTCTTTGCATACTTTTACTAAATTCTACCATTTTGATGTGTTTTCTTCTTCTGAAGCAGTTTTTGGTAGAAAAGTACTTCAGGCAGCTGTTTCAGTTTGATTCTTCTGCTTATAATTTCAGTTTTTTTCATTATAAGATTTAAACTTTATTTTGGGTGTGGATTATTTTCAGCGGAATTGGCTGTCTTTATTTTTTCCCTCCCTCTCTAGTGACTCTTGCGTGGAAGATCCACATCTTGGGTATTCATTATCCCATACGTCACTAGCTCATGGACTCTTGCTAATTACATGAAAGAAAACATAATTTATGTAAGAACTTACCTCATAAATTCATTTCTTTCATATTAGCAAGAGTCCATGAGGCCCACCCTTTTTTGTGGTGGTTATGATTTTTTTGTATAAAGCACAATTATTCCAATTCCTTATTTTTTTATGCTTTCGCACTTTTTTCTTATCACCCCACTTCTTGGCTATGCGTTAAACTGATTTGTGGGTGTGGTGAGGGGTGTATTTATAGGCATTTTGAGGTTTGGGAAACTTTGCCCCTCCTGGTAGGAATGTATATCCCATACGTCACTAGCTCATGGACTCTTACTAATATGAAAGAAATGAATTTATCAGGTAAGTTCTTACATAAATTATGTTTTTTATTACTTTGGTCTTATGATTTTTTAAGCCCCGCCCACCACATTTCAATTTTTTTTGGCGGGGGGGGGGGTGTCCCTCTTTTGAATTTTGAAATGTTGGGAGGTATGCTACAGGCAGACATTAAGTCACGAAAATGTAGGAAACTCTACAGCTATTAGGATTATTACAAAAGGTATATGTATATAGGTTTGACAAAGGATCATATGATTCAGGCACTGATGCCTCAGTATGGGAGTCGGATGCTGACAGAGCCTCAAAAAATGGAGGAACTTTTATTGGCACACAAGACATAGGAAGGTTCAGATATACAAGAGAGGAGATATCCCCAGAGACAAGAGGAGACGGGGGGACTATATGCAGCAACATGTAACAAGGGGCAGAAGACCCTGGAGAAGGACATACAGGAATTACTAGGGACACATCACCCCTAGGGAATGAGTTACAGGTAGTGAATCTAACACATATGTGTTCTGAAAAGAGGGTTGTCATTTTGTCCCACCAACAAGCTAGACAAATTTGAAACCTTGAAAGATTTACATGTTTTTTCTAGCAAACTTGTTCGTTCACAGATAATGAACCAAATAGATGAGGACAAGTGTAAAGATCAAGAAACCATTGCGAATTTACAATCACTCTTAGATGAGAATGAAGGGATAACAGTTAATCCTGACCAATTGGCAAAATGTCAATCAAATTTTAAACCTAACTCTACCTATATGCCTTCAATAGCGCAAGTTCCAGCAGTATCTCTCTTTGTTAAAGCCGTAGAGCACGATCTTGAAAATCTCTAGTAGAAGACTACCTACCATATGATAATCTCAATACACAAGAAAGAAAGGCTCTAAGAGAACTCAGTGAAGCAAAAAATTTAATTATTAAGCTAGCGGACAAGGGTGGAAATTTGGTGTTACTGGATGAATCTTATTATTTAAGGGAGGTGAAAAGGCAACTTAATGATAAACTTCAATATGAAAAACTTTTCATTAATCCAATTCTTAATAATCAACAAGAATTAAGATATTCACTTTTGGAGGCAAAAAGGAATGGTTTAATTACACCCAAGAATGTCCGTATCTTTTCACCAAACGTCCAGTGATTCCAACTTTCTACATTATCCCAAAATTACATAAAAACATGTCCCATCCCCCCCAGAAGACCCATTGTTTCTGGTATAGGGATTATTAGTGAGAACATAGCAAACTATGTGGACAGTTTTTTGCTACCCTTTTTGATCTCCCTTCCTTCCTATGTAAAAGACACTCCTGACCTGCTAAGGAAGTTAGATGGCATTTCATATGAACCTGACACAATCTTGGTTTCCCTAGATGTGGAAGGTCTGTATTCCTCCATCCCACATGAAATAGGGATGGAGGCATGCAGACATTTCTTGGAAACAAGGTCCTGCGTTTGATAAACATACACACTTTATTCTGGATCTCCTGCAATTCATTTTGGAACATAATATTTTCCAATTTAGCAAAGCTTTGTACAAACAAATATGTGGCACAGCCATGGGTGCTGTCTGCACCCCTATATATGAATGTTTGCATTTTGGGGCGAGGGGGAAATTTGATGTCTTTGGCAAATTCAGTTATATTTTTGAACGTCATGTCTCATTATGGGTGAGATATGTCGATGACCTCTTATTACTGTGAAATGGCTCGAAGGAGATTCTGAGAGAATTTGTGTGTATGTTAAATAATTGTCACAATATTCTGCTTACCATGATATGTGGTAAAACAGAACTAGCTTTCTTAGACATTCTTATTAAAAAAGAAGGCACTTCTATAGCATCTGAAAATTAGAGAAAAGAGACCGCTACAAACAGCCTATTAGAAGCTACAAGCTGCCATCCTGAACCACTTAAAAGAGGTATTCCATATGGCCAATTTTTATGGCTAAAAAGAAATTGCTCATCTAAAACAAAATTTAAATATCATGCTAAATTTTGAGTTCATCAATAGAGTTAACTCTAAGAAATTGAAATAACCCTGAATAAGGTAAGAAAACAAAATAGAGCTACCTTGGCCTACGGCTTTAACCAAAAAAGTACAAATAGTCTCACAAGATTTGTTACTACATACAATTGGCAATGGAGTAACATCAGAAATATCCTTTCAAAAAACTGTCATTTTCTAACTCTTGATGAAAAAAGAAAAAAAAGAAAAGGTAGGAGAATATCTGTTAATGACGGCTAAGAAATCTCCCAGTATAAAAAAAGATAGACTGGTCAAAAGTAGATTTGTTAAAACTCCATCCCCAAAAATCTGACTTGGTATTCATCAAGAAATAAAAGGAAGCTCTCCATGTGGACATTGTGTCTATTGCCCTTATATGCACAAAAAAAAAATCTTTTTCACAAATAATAGTAGTGAATACAAAATCAAAACATTTGCCAACTGTTCAGTTGGAGTAGTATACCTACTACAGTGTTCGTGTCCCTACTTTTACGTAGGTAAAACTAAAATAATTTTTAAAGATAGGATACAGAACATTGCAATGATATTATTTACTCCAGAGACACTAGTGTAGCACGCCACTTTACTGAGTATCATAATAGCAGTCCAGCATCACTTAAATTCATTGGGATAGATAGAGGCATTCTAAATGGTAAAGGAGGAGACAAAGACAAATGCCTCTTAAGAAAGAAGACAAGATGGATTTATCTTTTGCAAACTATGTACCCTAAGGGGCTAAACGAAAAATTAGAGTATGCCCCTTTTCTAAATTAGAAAAAATAATGTAGAGATCAGCCATACCTGTAAGCTGAAATACTGCTAAAAAAGGATGTACTATAAAATGGTGATAAGAATAGGATCTCTGAATTTGTATGTTCAGGTGGTGGCCTCTACTTACATTTATTTATCATGTTTTAAATGTGTTGATAGGTCCTTATGCCTTTCCTTGGATGGTTTTGAATATATTCATGTTCATGTGTATAAAAGTAAAGGCATGTATATTCTTTGTTTGCGAACAAAATAAGAAACACTGTGGGATAATAGGCTGTGCTATATGTAGATATTCTTTTGTGTTTTTCTGTAAACCAGTTTTTTGCTACTAATATGAATGTTAAAAAGTTTGAAGGAAATACCTCTGTTTGTTTGATTATTTCTCTAGTGTTAGTCTATTTTAAGCATCTGATAGATTAAGTAAAAGCCGTTGTCGAATTCACAAATTGACAGCGTTGACAACGGGTTGATGTGATTAAGGCTAGAGGCTGACCCAGACGCTGGGATTTTTGCATTAGTCTCTTATGTATACTCTATTCATAACTTGCTCAGAATGGATTCATTCACATGTTTTGTTCAACTACCTATAACTCTACAGAAGGCTTGTGAGGTCGTCTTTACCTTGTAGCCTTCAGGTCTAACACGTTACAGAAATTGCTTTGGTTGAACTTACAAGTTTTTACCTCTTGAAAAGAGGGTTGCGAGCTACATCATCCTATATTTTGAAATACAAGGACATTCTTACCGGTGTTTGTTTATGACCAGAGATATAGCTTCACATATTTGAGATATGCTTTATTTCTATTTGATGTTTCTTCCACAGGTTATGGTAACAATGTGAATGTGTTTACATTTGATTCTATGCATCATCCTGGGCCGTTTGGGCTAATAAATGTTTTTCTTTGTATATGATCGTTGTCTAAGGGTCGTTTCTCTGATGCTGTGTGTGTTGCATTCATGCAATGTAAGCTGAGCGTTAAGAGTGCTGATTTCCCTCTCCTTTGGATTGTACATAATTGTATAATTTCTACATTATATGCCTTATTATTAATTCAGAGGGTCTGATATATATAAAATATGTGTGTGTATTTACAGGCATATAAACACAATTTGTGCATTGGAGATCTTTGCAGTCAAGTAGATAAGAACATAAAAATTTATATTTATTCAATATTCATAGTTTAACTGAGTGTTTTTCATGCTCCATTGAAATCTATGGGGGAATACGTTAATGTGGTTGCGATATTCTAACTTCGGCTTTATGCACTCGAGCGAAAACTTTTTTTACTTTCAACTTGTACTACTCGTGCTACCCCCACATGCGCAAAAAGCCGAAGGGGAGCAGAGTTAATGCGCAAGTGGGAGTGCAAACTACCGCTCCACTCATAATCTAGCCCAAAATGAGAAATTCTCAGTGTACTTACTGCCTGCAGCTAGATAAGGGAGCAGACATGCAACTTATGTTCCATTCTGCCTGTTCTGAGCATGAGCAAATCTGACTCCCTGTTTAGCTAGTGTTTGCTTAATACTAAACCAGCTCATGTTACTCTAGAAGTTTTATGACATCAGGTTATAAATGCCTTCCTGTAGAGACCCCCATCCTCCTTGTAAGGCTGTGACAGGAAGTAATGGACACTGAACAAATTAAGTTTAAAAAAAAAGAAATAAAAGGTAAAATCCAATTTAAATGTTGAATAATACATATTGCGCTGATTTCTATTAAGTGTAAGACCCTGCTTCATTTTTTATTTATAACAATGAAACTGACTTTTTAACATCCCTTAAGACTGTTAGTAATATGATGATAAATGAATCATGGTAATGGGCAGATCAAAGATAAAAATACAAGCTTTTGTCTGTGGAATGGTAATTGACGATCCATATTTTTTTTTTATTTTTTAAATCTTTTTTAGGAATGAAACTGTATTACACCAGTTTTGCTGTCCAGTCGCTGATGCTGAGCAAAAACCTTCACCACCGAGGTAAGAAAACCAGATAAATTGTAATATATAACCTGATATAAAATAAAATCTCAAGTCCTATAGAAATAATGTGTCCTTCCTGCTATCCATATATATTATTTCTCCTAAGACACTTATATATTTGCCTTTAACATTACTACTTATTTCATACTTTACTTTTGCTTTGACTATCTAAAGCATAACTTCTCTTCTGTTCATCTGACTTCCTGTTCCTCATTATTAGTTAGGTTTGGTTTTACACTGTATAAATGAATTAAATGGTCCTAGAATTGTTCAATCCTCACGTGCCTGCTGCTGTCACCATATGTTCATTTGCTATTTCCAGTCCACAACAGTTAAAAATGATATATATATACTTGTATGGTAAATTATTTCTATTTTTACAATACAGTAGTGAGTAGAGAAGAGATTGTGTATCATTCTAATTGCTTAGTAACTGGCACTGTGTGAGTGTGTATGTGAGTAGTGTGTGTGTGGGTGTCAGTGAGCAGAGTATGTGTGCTTTAGTCTCCAGGTAATCAATACATTTCCGATGAGCTGGTGCTTTAGTGCAGTGTTTCTCAACAATGGTCCTCAAGTACCCCCAACAGGCCAGATTTTCATTATAGCTGAACCAGTGCACAGGTGAAGTAATCAGCTGATCAGTAACTCAGTGGTTACTAACTTGCTCTCACCCATCACCTGATTATGTCACCTGTGCACTGGTTCAGCTATCATTTAAACCTGCCCTGTTGGGGGTACTTGCGGCCCTCTGTAAATGTGTTTCTCCGGCGTATCATATCTAGTGCCTCACCAGCCTCTGACCTCACTGCACGTCACTGATATATATATATATATATATATATATATATATATATATATATATATATATATATATATTATTAATAATAAAGAGGCTATATATTCCCCACAACACCTTTCTGTGTCGGAGAAGTTAACAAAACACTAAATTTGAGATGATATACAGTATACTGCCATTTTTGTTTGCCTCATCAACAAGAAAATACATCTGCCTGTTGTCCCTAGATAGTTGACTATGAGGAATACTGCCTTGTTCCAGGATACCAGATATTGATATCTATCTATCTAAGCTCTTTCAGTTACCAACAATGTCAGTATAGTTATATGTTCCCTCTTACATTTACATGTATGTAATTTAAGATAAGACAAAGTTGCTTAAAATCTAGGAGCCAGACAGAATTTTTATGAGCAGTTGCTATGGTGTGTGATAACACTCTGTGCATATCTACTTGCATCAGAAAGAATGAATATCATATGAACTCAGCTCATATGTTTTAGAAGTGCTTGCACATCTGTTAAAGAGAGTTCAGTGTCAGTCTGTGAAAGTGATTAGTATGTGTGTGTTTAAGCCCTCTGTATGTTAACAAGCTGTGTCCTTCAGTGACTGTTTGTGACAAAGTGAGCTTCTGTGCATCTCACTGTGTGTCTGTGATGAGAATTCAGAGAGAGCTTTGTGTGCTTTTAAGAAAACTTACTTAACATGATAAAATGAAAACATCTCTGTATGTATGAAAGCTTCTTAAAGGGAAGTCTAAACCTTAGTCATCTTAAAGTCTTACCTTTAGATTAAGCAGTAAATAGCCTCCTGCAGCCCTTTATATATCATGCAGCAGGAACAGTAAACAAGTTATTTTAAAATTAATACTGTCTCTGGCCAATTTGAAATGGCTGCCAAGCTCAGCCCACTAATGACATCACACTCTAGGCTGCATATGGCATCCAATCACAAAAGGCTCACTAGTTAGATACAACAGACTGCCAATGCTATTCAGCAGAGTGCCTGTTGCATGATATAAAAAGGGTGCAGGAGGCTATTTGCAGCTTAATCTAAGGTAAGACTTTAAGATGACTAAGGTGTAGACTGTCCCTTTAAATCTTAATTTCTCCCATCAATTTAAAACAGAAGACATTTATGCTGGTACTATCCAAACACTGATAAAATGTTTCTCTGTGAGTCATGCTTCTGTTTTTAGTCTGTGCCAAAGGTTATGCTCTTCCTGGACAAATATGGTGGCAAGTTTTTCTGCACAGCAACACGGTGATGGTCATCTTTGAAACCTGACCCTATTGTAAAGGCAAATCCATTTACTTTCCTTTAAACTGTGAGGCCTTTCTTGCAGGGAAGCACACAAATGGAGCAGACATGACAGGTCTACCCCGGGTCCACTTGTAGTGACATCACTAGAGCCAGATGGGGCCCCTAGAAATGTAGGCCCAGTCTCAATTGAGACCTCTGAGACCACTGTAGTTATGTCCCTTGTGTCTACTAATTATTCATTGTCTTTCACACAATAACTCATGTTACCCTTCCTAATCAAAGCAGAGCAAGGTACCTTGGTTCTCCTCACAGGTGTGGGATGGTTGGGTCTTCTGTACAGACATCATTATGTGTTAACTGCTCCATCCATCTCTTTCTCAAATGGGAGTTAAAAATGACTACTGCCACCCGTGAACAAAATTAATATAATTAGGTATCACAATGGCAGTAGCAGATGCAAAAGTATATTTAATAAAGCCATTGGGGGGACTGTTTAATTATCAAACTAGAGTGAATATATATGTTTGTTAATTAATGCAATTATATTATATTTGATAGGAGCAAAATTATTTGCCATCCCTCTTAGAGATTAGAATTTTTTTAACCATAACTGATATTGTTTGCTGGGGTATTCTATTCCTACTACATATACTGCAATGTACAATCATAAAATATTTCACTGCCAAATTAATAAAATATTGACTCCCTTTCTTGTTTTCCATGCACACGAAAAATTATATACTCTGTTTTAAAAAAAATGAAAAATATATTAATTGTGTGGGTAACTACCGGAAAACCCATTAGAAATGTTATTCAATGACTGGGAAAGGCTAAAATATGACATTTAATAATTCAATCTAAATAATGTAATTTCTTTATTTTGGCTTCTATCTCTATACAATACACTAGTGAATAATTAGCCCAAAGAGAGATAAGCAAAATTAAAACTCATATTTTAAGATTACCCTTTCACCAGACAACCATAATCTTAGTGAAATTTCCATACAGAGAGACTGGGCAGAAAATAGGTGAGTGCTTCAAAACAGTGTAGCCAGCCTCTTCAGGGATCAAGACTATAAAGTCTGTTGCTCTCTCCATGGGAAACTCAGAAAAAGAAGAACTCAAAATAGTGTAGCGTGTTTAAGAACAACACAATCACTAAGTGTACAGACAGATCTAATAAGAAATAATGAATGGTTTATAGAAGAATCTGCAAGAAAAGAAACAAAAGGATCGCAATCCAATTCAAGATTAGAATTGTAATAACACGAAAGCGCACAAACAAATGTCTTGCCAAATGTACAAGACATATGTGCAATGTTTATAAAAAAAACAGCAGTCCTCCAGTGGTAGCGGCATCCGTCTGGATCCCCAATTCATCCTTGCTAGTGTTCTAGCCGCCAAGCAGTGCAGAACATTGGAGAGGTAGGTCCACATGGAATGATGTTCCCTACAGAATCCTGTAAGGGTCTGTGAAAGTCTCTACGCGTTTTATCTATATGCAAACAGACTTTTTCAAGAGTGCTTTACGTAAGATGCCTTAGTTATTTGTACGAATAGGCTGATCTAAAAATGTCGTACACTCCACCTTCTAATATGAGTGAGGCATGTATACAACTGATAAGCTCACTTAGGAGTGAAGTATTCACATGATATTCTCAGTGTTTCTATAACTTAGTAGCTAAGAGTACGATACATTGTACTCAAATGCTGAACCTCTCAGTTATATTGAATCAAATTACTAATCTGTATTTCACAGCTCTATCCTCAAGCACACCTAACAGATGAGATTGTACGTCCCTGTCTCGCTGGTCAGCTGGTTACTCAATGTGACCGGCTCACCTGTACTCAGGTAGTGAAATCCTTAGAATCTGGTCAATGATTGTCATTTAATGACTGGAAACACTGAAAGTGTGTCACAAGAAAAGTGTCAGATAAAGTGTATCACTGCGAAAAAATGTCACATAGAAGTGGCATATATAGGAGCACAGTGAAATATTACAAAGAAAATATGTCGCTATGAAATGTGCCAGGTAGATTATAAAACTTGATTTCTTTGCTAAGGTGGTGAGAGTCCACAAGTTCATTACTTCTGGGATTCAACTCCTGGCCACTGGGAAGAGGCAAAGATTCCCAAAAACTCCAGGAGTATTGTATCCTGCCCATCTCACTGATTAGCCAGTCTAATCTTGCCTCCCAGGAGGCATGTGAAAAATGGAGGTGCTCTTAAGATTCTTCATGAGAGGAGTACTCAGACTGATTTCAGGCCCATCCATTTTTTTCCCCTCAGAGCTGCTACAGAAAAGCAAAGGGAAGATTGGAGTATGGAATAGGGACACAATTACTCCCGGTGTAGGTGTTAGTCACAATCCTGCAACAGGTGTTGCGGGGACCAGTCCCTTTAGCTTCCTCCTGTTGGGTCATCATTATAGTGATCCTCTGCTGTGACATACACAGCAGTGGATGAGCTCTCTACTGCAAGCAGTAGGTAAGCACAGTAGAGTGAGTGCAGTTCAAGTAAGTAAAAATCCACCTTTGCACTCACATAGCCCACCTGCTATTAGTAGGTACCCACTGCCTTACATTACATCATAGCCAGGGGACAACTTTATTAGAAAGTTTACACCACTTCACGATCACCTTGATTACAAGTTTTGCACTATAGAGAGTGCGATATGAACGAAACAAAAGTTGCGTTATTTCACCCTCCATAGCGCTGCCATTACGAGTTTTGAAAAAGCCACCTTGTGCGTGCGATATGGTTGCGTTAAGCTCCATACCGTACAAAATACAAGTGCTTCTTTGATGTGCTCGTGCACGCTTTCCCCATAGACATCAATGTCGAGAGAGTGTTAGAAAAAAAACCCTAACACCTGCGATCGCGGAATGAAAAGCTCCGTAACGCAACCCCATTGATGTCTATAGGGAAAACAAAGTTACGTTTAAACCTAACACCCTAACATAAACCCATCGTCTAAACACCTCTAATCTGCTGCCCTCGACATCGCGACACCTAAATAAACTTATTAACCCCTAATCTTTCGCCCCTGACCTCGCCGCCACCGAAATAAATGTATTAACCCCTAATCTGCTTCTTCCGATATCGCCGCCACTATACGAAAGTTATTAACCCCTATTCCCCCACACCCCAACATTGCCCACACTATAATAAAGATATTATCCCCTATTCCGCAACTCCCTGACATCGCTGCCACTAAATAAAGTTATTAACCCCTAAACCGACAGCCCCCCACATCGCAAAAAACTAAATTAAACTATTAACCCCCTTAAATCAAAATTACAAGATTTTAAAATAAATAAAAACTTACCTGGGAAATTAAAAAAACTAACGGCTAGATTACGAGTTTTGCGTTAGAGGCTATGCGTTGCTAACGAGCAGTTTATGCTCACCGCTCACTTTCATACAGCGCTGGTATTACGGGTTTTACAAACCCGGTGTTAACAGACAAAAGGTGAGCGTTGAGCAAAATTTTGCTCCACATCTCACTCCAATACCAGCGCTGCTTAAGTTAGCGGTGAGATGGTTGTGCGTGCTTGTGCACGATTTCCCCATAAGAATCAACGGGCAGAGCTGGCTGAAAAAAAGTCTAACACCTGCAAAAAAGCAGCGTTTAGCTCCTAACGAAGCCCCTTTGATTCCTATGGGGAAATAAAATTAAGGTTTACACCTAACACCCTATCATGAACCCCAAGTCTAAACACCCCTAATCTTACACTTATTAACCCCTAATCTGCCGCCCTCGACATCGCCGACACCTACATTATAACTATTAACCCCTAATCTGCTGCTCCGGACATCGCCACCACCTACATTATATTTATTAACCCCTAATCTGCCGCCCCCAATGTCGTCGCCACTATTCTAAATGTATTTATCCCTAAACCTAAGTATAACCCTAACCCCCCCTAACTTAAATATAATTTAAATAAATCTAAATAAAATTCCTATCATTAACTAAATTATTCCTATTTAAAACTAAATACTTACCTATAAAATAAACCCTAAGCTAGCTACAATATAACTAATAGTTACATTGTATCTAGCTTAGGTTTTATTTTTATTTTACAGGCAAGTTTGTATTTATTTTAACTAGGTAGAATAGTTACTAAATAGTTATTAACTATTTAATAAACTACCTAGCTAAAATAAAGACAAATTGACCTGAAAAATAAAACCTAACCTAAGCTACACTAACACCTAACACTACACTATAATTAAATTAATTCCCTACATTAAATACAATTAAATACAATTAATAAAATTAGCTAAAGTACAAACCCCCCCCACTAATTTACAGAAAATAATAAACAAATTACAAGGTTTTTAAACTAATTACACCTAATCTAATCCCCCTAACAAAATAAAAAAGCCCCCCAAAATAAAAAAAGCCCTACCCTACACTAAATTACAAATAGCCCTTAAAAGGGCCTTTTGGGGGGTATTGCCCCAAAGTAATCAGCACTTTTACCTGTAAAAAAAATTACAAATCCCCCCAACATTAAAACCCACCACCCACACAACCAACCCTACTCTAAAACCCACCCAATACCCCCTTAAAAAAACCTAACACTAACCCCTTGAATATCACCTTACCGGGAGAAGTCTTCATCCATCAGCGCCGCAGTCCTCAACGAAGCTGGGGGAAGTCTTCATCCAAGCCGGGCGAAGTGGTCCTCCAGACGGGCAGAAGTCTTCATCCAGACGGCATCTTCTATCTTCATCCATCCGGCCTGGAGCGGGTCCATCTTCAAGACATTCGACGCGGAGCATCCTCTTCATCCGACGGCTAACACTAAATGAAGGTTCCTTTAAATGACGTCATCCAAGATGGCGTCCCTTCAATTCCGATTGGCTGATAGAATTCTATCCAATCCAAGCCAATCGGAATTAAGGTAGAAAAAAATCCTATTGGCTGATTGGTATAGAGGTTAATAGGTAGTTTATGGGTGTTAGTGTACTTTTTAGCACTTTAGTTAAGAGTTTTATGCTACGGTGTTGTAGTGTAAAACTCTTAACTACTGACTTTAAAATGCGGTACCAGTCTTGACAGGAGAGGGACTACCGCTCACTTTTTGGCAGACTCGTAATACCGGCGCTATGAAAGTCCCATTGAAAAAAGAGGATACGCAATTTACGTAAGTCGATTTGCGGTTTTTCCAAGTCTGGCCAAAAAGGTGAGCGGTGAGCCTGTACCTTCAAGACTCGTAATACCAGCGGATCGGCTAACGCTGATTTTTAAGCTTACCGCAAAACTCGTAATCTAGGTGTAAGTTTTTAAACTATAAATTAACATAACTATTAGACTAAAATTAAAATAACTACAAATTAAATAAATTAAATTACTCATAAAAAAAAAACTAACAATACTTAAAAAAATAAAATTTACAGTTACAAAAAATAAAAAAACCCTAGCCTGCAATAAACTACAAATAGCTCTTAAAATGGCTTTTTGTAGGACATTGCCCTAAAGAAATCAGCTCTTTTCCCTGAAAAAACCCCAAAGATCCCCCCAACAGTAATACCCACCACCCAACCAACCCCCCAAAATAAAAAAACCTAACTCTAAAAAAAACCTAAGCTACCCATTGTCCTGAAAAGGGCATTTGTATGGGCATTGCCCTTTAAAAGGGCATTCAGCTTTTTTAAGTCAAGCCCAAACCCTAATCTAAAAAAATAAAAAAAGTTTAAAAAAACATAACACTTACCCCCGACGATCACTTATCCACTGCTCCTTAACCTGTCCGCCTGCTCTGAGGCGGCAGACAGAAATAAACCAGATGCTAGCGGCTGATTGGCCATGAATCTGCAGGGGGTGTTATGCTGTCGGAATTTATCGATGTGCAGCGGACATGATACGCTACATTGTATCATGTCCGCTTGCACTTTAGTAAATTGACCCCTAAGCCTCTGCAGGCTGCCCCTTATCTCAGTGCTATTTACAGACTTGCATTTTAGACAATTAGTTCTGACTCATGAATAACTCCATGGGAGTGAGCACAGTGTTATCTATATGGCACACATGAACTAGCAGTGTGTTGCTGTGAAAAATGCTCTGAGATAAAGGCGACCTGCAGGGCTTAGAAACAGGAAGAAATGTAGAGGTTTAAAGGTTATAAAGTATATTAATATAGCAATGTTGATTTTGCAAAGCTGGGGAATGGGAAGTAAAGGCGTTTACTAAAAAATGTTTATTGTTTAAAAAGATAGATGACTGTCCTTTTAACTAGCACTCATCACATTGTGACGCAGTAGTTTTCTTAAGTGCATTACCAATCCGATCCTTGCTTTAGTGCGTACCTGCCAAATGATAACTTTTCTTCAGAGTGCTGCCAAGCTATGATGATGAATAGGGGGAGCGCACTTTAACTATATCACTTAATTATTTTTTTAACTGGAATATTTTGGCAGCGTGAAGGTAAAGAGTTTCTATGGCCTGCCCTTACTATGAACACACAATTTTCAGAAGTAATGATTGGCTTCAGATCAGCTCTTGCGCTTTGAGTTTTGCTTTATTTGTCGTTGAGGGGGTAAGATTACAAAATATTCCAAGAGTGCCTAAATTATGCTATAATATTCTAAATTATACAAATAGTTTTTATTGTTGCAGAATACTTTTTTTTTGTTTTTTGCACTGAGAGGTTCTAATAGTATTTTTCTTCCCTGTTATCTTTTCCCATTTTATTCTCGGATTTATTATTATTATATTTTATTTGTAAAGTGACAACATATTCTGCAGCGCTGTCCAGGAGTACAATTGATATAAGACAATACTACAATACTTGTAAGAGACAAGACAAAATTTGACAAACAAATACATGATGAATTTAAGACCCTATTCCTGTGGGAACTTACAATCTAGAAGGGTAGGAGGTGAGAAACTAAAGGTGTTTTTTTTTAATTTTGTTTGTTTTTTTGCAAACTGATTACTGTTGAACCCCCAGTGCAGCTCTGCAATTCTTGTATGGATCACCTGAGGCATGCCAATCAACCTTGCCTCTAAGGGAATCTGTCCTCCCTCTGTTTGTTCTTTACAAGGGAGTTTGTCAGATTTTGCTCTAGGTTTTAAGGATTTTGTGCTCTTTACTGTCTCTGATATGTTGGCGGCTATGCCTTCTCCAAATAAGCACAAAATGTCAGTCTGACTGTCAACCTATTGTGTGTTTATTTATCTTATCATTCAGGCTAACGCTCCTCAGGGGGTCGATCCGATAAAAATCGTCGCCCGCAAAAGCTGGCGATGCCAATATTTGCGCGGGTTTGGTATCCTATATACGGCGTAACCTAGAAGTTACGCGCGTATATTTCTGCCTTCGCCCGTAGTTTTTTGGGCCATAGGCAGGTATACCAAACCCGCGCAGTTTGGTATCCAATATACAGCGTAAGGACTTACGTGGCGAAAATGGAGAAATCTTACTCCATTTTCACCTCGCCACAAAAAGCAGCCGTAAGAAGCCTTACGCTGAGTATTGGAGCCCCGTAACTCCCTAAACTAGCTGCTAAATAAACCTAACACCTAACGCATGCGCAATGTCTATCTAGCTGTCAACCGCGATCTGCTAAATAAAACCTAACACCTAACGCATACGCAATGTCTATCTCCCTGTCAACCGCGATCCCCCGCCGCAATCCCTAGTAAAGTATTTAACCCCTAAACCGCCACTCACGGACCCCACCGCCATCTACATAAACTAACCCCCTACTGTGAACCCCTAAAACCGCCACCATCTAACTGATCTATCCCCTAATGTGAACCCCTAAAACCGCCGCCATCTACCTTATCTATCCCCTAATCTGACCCCTTACACCGCCGCCACCTATATAAAAAATATTAACCCCTAATCTAATCCCCCTATACCGCCGCCAGCTATATTAATATTATTAACCCCTAATCTAATCCCCCTAAAATAATTATCTCTATTACCAGCCCTTAAAAGGGCCTTTTGCGGGGCTTTGCCCCAAAGTAAACAGCTCTTTTGCCCTATAACCTGCCCTCCCTACTCCCTCCCTCCCTATTAACCCCTAATTTAATCTACCTACCCCGCCGCCAGCTATATTATCTATATTAACCCTAAGTATATTATAGTTAATATAGTTATTACATTATATATATTAACTATATTAACCCTAATTATATTAGGGTTAATATAGTTACTATAGTATTTATATAAACTATATTAACTCTATCTAACCCTAACACCCCTAACTAAATTCTTATTAAATAAATCTAATTCATATTATAAACTAAAATATTCCTATTTAAATCTAAATACTTACCTATAAAATAAACTCTAAGATAGCTACAATGTAATTAATAATTAAATTGTAGCTATGTTAGGGTTTATACTTATTTTACAGGTAAATTGTTAATTATTTTAACTAGGTATAATAGCTATTAAATAGTTATGAACTATTTAATAGCTACCTAGTTAAATTAATTACCAATTTACCTGTAAAATAAATCCTAACCTAAGTTACAAATACACCTACACTATCAATAAATTAAATAAACTACAAATATCTATCTAAAAATACAATTAAATAAACTAAACTAAATTACAAAAAAAACAAACACTAAATTACAAAAAATAAAAAAAAGATTACAAGATTTTTAAGCTAATTACACCTATTCTAAGCCCCCTAATAAAATAATAAAGCCCCCCAAAATAAAAAAATTCCCTACCCTATTCTAAATTAAAAAAAGTTCAAAGCTCTTTTACCTTACCAGCCCTTAAAAGGGCCATTAGCGGGGCATGCCCCAAAGAAAACTGCTCTTTTGCCTGAAAAAAAAAACACAATACCACCCCCCAACATTACAACCCACCACCCACATACCCCTAATCTAACCCAAACCCCCCTTAAATAAACCTAACACTACCCCCCTGAAGATCTCCCTACCTTATCTTCACCACGCCGGGCCGAACTCCTCATCCGATCCGGGCGATGTCTATCCAAGCGGCAAAGAAGAGGTCTTCATCCCGGCGATGTCTTTATCCAAGCGGCAGCAAAGTCTTCTTCCATCGGGCAGCATCTTCCATCAAGCGGCATCTTCAATCTTCATTCTTCGCTCCACAGACGCGGAGCATCCATCCCGGCCGACGACTGAACGACGAATGAGGTACCTTTAAATGACGTCATCCAAGATGGCGTCCGTCGAATTCCGATTGGCTGATAGGATTCTATCAGCCAATCGGAATTAAGGTAGAAAAATCTGATTGACCTCATTCGTCGTTCAGTCGTCGGCCGGGATGGATGCTCCGCGTCTGTGGAATGAAGATTGAAGATGCCGCTTGATGGAAGATGCTGCCCGATGGAAGAAGACTTTGCTGCCGCTTGGATAAAGACATCGCCGGGATGAAGACCTCTTCTTTGCCGCTTGGATAGACATCGCCCGGATCGGATGAGGAGTTCGGCCCGGCGTGGTGAAGATAAGGTAGGGAGATCTTCAGGGGGGTAGTGTTAGGTTTATTTAAGGGGGGTTTGGGTTAGATTAGGGGTATGTGGGTGGTGGGTTGTAATGTTGGGGGGTGGTATTGTGTTTTTTTTTTCAGGCAAAAGAGCAGTTTTCTTTGGGGCATGCCCCGCTAATGGCCCTTTTAAGGGCTGGTAAGGTAAAAGAGCTTTGAACTTTTTTTAATTTAGAATAGGGTTTTTTTTTGTAATTTAGTTTAGTTTATTTAATTGTATTTTTAGATAGATATTTGTAGTTTATTTAATTTATTGATAGTGTAGGTGTATTTGTAACTTAGGTTAGGATTTATTTTACAGGTAATTGGGTAATTATTTTAACTAGGTAGCTATTAAATAGTTCATAACTATTTAATAGCTATTATACCTAGTTAAAATAATTAACAATTTACCTGTAAAATAAATATAAACCCTAACATAGCTACAATGTAATTATTGATTATATTGTAGCTATCTTAGGGTTTATTTTATAGGTAAGTATTTAGATTTAAATAGGAATATTTTAATTAATAATATTAATATTAGATTTATTTTAATAAGAGTTTAGTTAGGATGTTAGAGTTAGATAGGGTTATTATACTTAATATATATATATATATAATATAATAACGATATTAACTATATTAACCCTAATATAATTAGGTTTAATATAGTTAATATATATAATATAATAACTATATTAACTATATTAACCCTAATATAATTAGGGTTAATATAGTTAATATAGCTGGCGGCGGTGTAAGGGGATTAGATTAGGGGTTAATACATTTATTATAGGTGGCCGCGGTGTAGGGGGATGTAGATTAGGGGTTAATGTGTTTAATATAGGTGGCGGCGGTGTAGGGGGATTAGATTAGGGGTTAATACATTTATTATAGGTGGCCGCGGTGTAGGGGGATGTAGATTAGGGGTTAATGTGTTTAATATAGGTGGCGGCGGTGTAGGGGGATTAGATTAGGGGTTAATACATTTATTATAGGTGGCCGCGGTGTAGGGGGATGTAGATTGTAGGCAAAAGATCAGTTTACTTTGTGACAAAGCCCCGCCAAAAGCCCTTTTAAGGGCTGGCAAAAGAGCTGAATTCTTTGGGGCATGCCCTGCAAAAAGCCCTTTTAAGGGCTGGCAAAAGAGCAGTTTACTTTGGGGTAATGCCACGCAAAAAGCCCTTTTCAGGGCTATTTGTAGGGTTAGACTTAGGTTTAGTGGTAGGGATAGTTTAGTATTTTAGGGGTTAAATAATTTAATATAGATGGCGGCGGGGTAGGGGGATTAGATTAGGGGTTAATAATTTTAAAATAGATAGCGGCGGGGTAGGGGCTCACTTTAGGGGGTAGGTAAGGTAGATGGCGGCAATGTTAGGGGCTCACTTTAGGGGGTTATAGATTTTAATATAGCTGGCGGCGGTTTAGGGGTTAATAACTTTATTAGGTAGCGGCGGTTTAGGGGTTAATACATATTTTATTGTTAGGATAGAGAGGGGGGATAGCGGATAGAGGGTTAGACGTGTCGGGCTATGTTAGGGAGGCGTGTTAGACAGTGCTGGTGATTTAGACTTTAGTCAGGTTTTGTAGGCGCCGGCAGTTTCTAACGTGCCGTAAGTCACTGGCGACGCCAGAAATTTGTACTTGCGCAGATTTCTGGACATCGCTGGTTTATCCGACTTACGGCACGTTAGCATCTGACCGCGCCGTATATGGGATAGCTCGAGATGCGAGCTGAAACTGCGGGCAAGGCGGGTTCCCTCGCTTGCGCCGCAAACTACGCCGTTTATCGGATCGCGCCCCAGGTTTGTCTTCTGAGGATGAATAGAGCAAGAGTCTGTCACTGAACAGGATTCATCTTCTTTCTTGTTTAAATTGGAACTTCATACATTACTGAAGGAAGTATTGTGTACATTAGGAACTCAAGAGCCTAATCCAGCTGAGAATAAGTCTGAAACAATGGGATCTAATTTTCAAGCCTGCTGGTAATATTCCTAAAGTTTTGCGGTACCTGATGCAATTACTGAAATAATTTCTTTATGATCAGCTTCAAAATTTAAGAGGATGTTTTCCATTACCATCTTCTTGGAACTTAAAGGGACATGAAACCCCAAAAAAATTATTTCATGATTCAGATAGAGAATACAATTTTAAACAACTTTCTAATGTACTTCTATTATCTAATCTGTTTTATTCTCTTGGTATCATTTGTTGAAGGAGCAGCCGTGCACTACTGGTTTCTAACTGAACACATGGGTGAGCCAATGACAATCAGTTTATATATGCAGCCACTAATCAACAGCTAGAGGTTCTCTGCTGCACATGAACTTTCCTAGATAAACATTTCAGCAAAGGATAACAAGAGAAAGAAGCAAATTAAATAATAGAAGTAAATTGGAAAGTTGTTTGAAATTGTATTCTCTATTTGAATCATGAAAGAAAAAATTGGGGTTTCATGTCCCTTTAAGGTACTCTAAGGTAGACAGTGCAATTTCTTCCTTGATGAAAGATACAATTTCTTTAGAGAACAATACTTCTTTCTAAGATCATATGGACAGGAAATTAGAGTCCTACCATTGAAAAGCTTTCTTTCATGTAAATGGAAAGAGTCCATGAGCTAAGGACTTATGGGATATACATTCCTACCAGGAGGGGGCAAAGTTTCCCAAACTTTAAAATGCCTATAAATACACCTCCCACCACACACATACTTCTGTTTTACAAACTTTTCCTCCTATGGAGGTGGTGAAGTAAGTTTGTGCTTGATTTTTATGATTTCTTCTATGATAAGCGCTTCTAAGCATTCTGAAGCCCAGTTCCTCTGAGTACAGTGTTTTTCAGACGGATGTGAAGAGAGTATTTCCTGTTCATTTTTTTTATGGTTTCACTCATAGGAAATCTTTTCAAGGGTTCTGTTATCGGTCGTAGGGATTCATCTACTACCTCCCTTTTCAGATTGACGATATACTCTTATACCATTACTTCTGCTAATAGTTTTCAGTACTGGTTTGGCTGTCTACTATATGTGGATGGGTGTCTTCAGTAAGTATGTATCATTATTTAAGACACTCTCAGCTATGTTTGGTGCTTTATGTATTAATATAAAGTTTTAAATATATGTATTTACTTATATTTGTCATGAGTCAGGTCTATGTGTATTTCCCTTTGCAGTCTTAACAGTTTCAGTATGGGAATTATGTTTTAGGAAGTTATTTTCTTACCTGGGGTTTAGTCTTTTTTTTCAATTTGACTTGTTTTTCCTTAAATTTTGCGGGCAAATCTAGTCTCGCGAGGGCGCAAAATGCTGTTATTTAGTGCGTCATTTTTGTCGTGAAATTTTTTTGCCACATATTTGCGTCTATAGTGTCGCAAGTTTTGTCATTCCCTGCTTCTTTATTGACGTTAGGTTGTTTGGCGCAAAGTTGGGCTTGTTTGTTTCCGGATGATTGGTGTTGTGCGTCATACTTGGCGCCAAATATTTTTTTGGTTATATTATCCCCCTTCTTTTATGCTCCCTGCTCACTTTATATTCTAGAGGGCTATGCTGTTTGCTTTTCTGTTTATTTAGCATATGCATTTTTCCCCATTCCTGAAACTGCTATATGAGGAAATTGGATATTTTGTTTAAATGTTATTTTTTCTTTTACATTTTGCAAGATGTCTCAGTCTGATCCTGTCTTAGAAGCTACTGTAGGAACCATGCTGCCTGAACACAGTTCTACCAAAGCTAAGTGTATCTGTTCTAAGCAAGCTGAGATTATATCTCTGACTATATTATATAACAGTTGTCATGATAAGATTTTGCATGCCGATAATGTTTCTATTAGTACTAGTACAACGTCTGTTGTTCCCTCAACATATAATGTACATGATATCCCTGTTGATATGAAAAATTTATATTGCTAATGCAATACAGAAGGCTATGTCTGCTATTCTACCTTCTTATAAATGTAAAAGGTCTTTTAAAATTTCTCATAAAACTGATGAAATTTGTGATGACCAACAACATACTGAAATATCCTCTTCTGAAGAGGATCTGTTTCAGAAGATCCTACTACAAACATTGAAATTGATAAATCTTCTTATCTTTTTAAGATTGAATATATTCGGTCTTTGTTGAAAGAAGTATTAGTTACTTTGGGTATTGAGGAGTCTGATCCTCTTGATAACAAATCCAGTAAGCATTTACATTTTGTTTTTAAACCTCCTGTGATTACTCCTGAGCTTTTTCCTGTTCCAAATGCGATTTCTGATATGATTGCTAAGGAATGGTCTAAGCCTGGTGCTTCTTTTAATCCTTCTTCTAGGTTTAAGAAGTTATATCCTTTACCAGTGGCTAATTTGGAGTTTTGAGAAAAAGTCCTTAAGGTTGATGGGGCTATTTCTACTCTTGCCAAACGTACTACTATTCCTATGGAAGATAGTACTTCTTTTAAGGATCCTTTAGATAGGAAGATTGAATCTTATCTAAGGAAAGCTTTTTTACATTCTGGCTATTTTCTCAGGCCTACCATTTCTATGACTGATGTTGTGGCTGCATCAACTTTTTGGTTGGATAGCTTAGCACATCAGGAAACAGATTCTGATTTGTCTAGCATTGTTCGTTTGCTTCAACATGCTAATCATTTTATCTGTGATGCTATTTTTTTTATATAATCTAGATTGATGTTAAATCTATGTCTTTAGCTATTCTAGCTAGAAGAGCTTTGTGGCTTAAATTATGGAATGCTGACATGGTATCTAAATCTAGATTACTATATCTATCTTTCTAGGATAATAGTTTATTTGGTTCTCAGTTGGATTCTATTTCCACTATCACTGTGGGGAAGGGAGTTTTTTTTGCCCCAAGATAAAAAGTCGAAGGGTAAATCTAAAGCTTCTAATCAGTTTTGTTCCTTTCGTCAGAATAGAGAACAGAAAACCACTCCTTCCCCTAAGGACTCTGGTTCCAATTGGAAGCCATCTTCAAGTTGGAATAAATCCAAGCCTTATAAAAAGCCAAAGCCAGCCCCCAAGACTGAATGAAGGTGCGGCCCTCAATCCAGTTCAACTGGATTTATTTCAAAGCATTTGGCCAGATTCTGTTCAGAATCAGTGGATTCAGAGCATTGTCTCTCAAGGGTATCATATAGGTTTCAAAATAAGACCTCCCGTGAGAAGATTCCTTCTCTCTCATGTTCCAATTAATCCTGGAACACTGAAGTGTTTCAGATCTGGAGCTTTTTTTTTATTCAAATCTATTCATTGTCCCAAAGAAAGAAAATTCATTCAGACCAATTCTGGATCTGAAGTTTTTGTATCATTTTGTAAGGGTCCCAACTTTCAAGATGGTGACTATAAGGACTATTCTGCCTTTTGTTCAGCAAGGTCATTACATGTCTGCAATAGACTTACAGGACACTTATCTTCACATTCCGATTCATCCAGATCACTATCGGTTTCTGAGATTCTTTTTTCTGGACAAGCATTACCAATTTGTCGCTCTTCCATTTGGCCTAGCGATGGCTCCAAGAATCTTTTCGAAGGTTCTCTGTGCCCTTTTATCTTTAATCAGAGAGCAGGGTATTGCGGTGTTTCCTTATTTGGACGATATCTTGGTACTAGCTCAATCTTTTCATTTAGCAGAATCTCACACAAATCAACTAGTGTTGTTTCTTCAAAGAAATGGTTGGAGGATCAATTTACCAAAGAGTTTCTTGATTCCTCAGACAAGGGTCACCTTTTTAGGTTTCCAGATAGATTCAGTGTCCATGACCCTGTCTTTAACAGACAAGAGACAAATGAAATTGGTTTCAGTCTGTGAAAACCTTGATTCTCTATCATTCCCTTCAGTGGCTATGTGCATGGAAGTGTTTAGGTCTCATGACTGCAGCATCGGACGTGATCCCCTTTGTTCATTTTCATATGAGACCTCTTCAGCTTTGCATGCTGAATCAATTGTGCAGGGATTATACTCGGCTAACACAATTGATATATTTAATCCCAACATTCAACTCTCTCTCTGTCCTAGTGGTTGGACCATCATCGGATTATTCAAGGGGCCTCTTTTATTCGTCCTTCCTGGACTGTGATCTCAACAGATGCAAGTCTTACAGGTTGGGGAGCTGTCTGGGGGTCTCTGACAGCACAAGGGGTTTGGAAACCTCAAGAGGCAAGGTTACCAATCAATATTTTAGAACTCTGTGCTATCTTCAGAGCTCTTAAGGCTTGGCCTTTATTAAAGGACTTTTCATTCGCTTTCAGACAGACAATATCACAACTGTGGCATATGTCAATCATCAGGGAGGGACTTGCAGTCCTTTAGCAATGAAAGAAATATCCCAGGTATAGACAATTGGGAAGCGGATTATCTCAGCCGTCAGACTTTGCATCCGGGCGAGTAGTCTCTCCATCCAGGTATTTTTTTTTCAGATTGTACAGATGTGGGGTCTTTCAGAAATATATCTGATGGCTTTCCATCTAAACGGGAAACTTCCCAGATACCTTTCCAGGTCCAGGGATCATCAGGTGGATGCGTTAGCAGTTCCTTGGTCTTACCAACTTGCTTAGATTTTTTCCGTCTCTAGTTCTTTTTCCAAGGGTGATCTGCAAGATCATAATGGAACAATCGCATGTGTTTCTGATAGAACCAGCATGGCCTCACAGGTTTTGGTATGCGGATCTTGTCCGGATGTCCAGTTGCCAACCTTGGTCACTTCATTTAAGGCCAGACCTTCTGTCTCAAGGGCCGTTTTTCCATCAGGATCTTAAATCACTAAATTTAGAGGTATGGAAATTGAACTTTTAGTGCTTAGTCATAGAGGTTTCTTTGACTCAGTGATCAATACTATGTTGCAGGCTCGTAAATCTGTTACTCAGAATATTTATTATCGGGTTTTGAAAACCTATATTTCATGGTGTTCTCATAAATTCTCTTGGCATTCTTTTAGAATTCCTCAAATCTTACAGTTTCTTCAGGACAGTTTGGATAAAGGTTTGTCTGCAAGTACTTTGAAGGGACAAATATCTGCTCTTTCTGTTTTATTTCATAGAAAGATTGCTGAACTTCCTGATAGTCACTGTTTTGTTCAGGCTTTGATCCGTATCAAGCCTGTTATGTCTATTTCTCCTCCTTGGAGTCTTAATTTGGTTTTGAAGGCTTTACAGGCTCCTCCTTTTGAGCCTATGCATTCTTTGGATATTAACCTTTTGAGTGCTAATGACGGCTCAGGAGCCGTCACAGAGTTTCCCACTCTGGTGCTAATGACGGCTCAGAGCTGTCACTAGCACTCCCCCACCTTGAGGGAGATCTGGGGGCTCCCACCCGCTCCTACCCCGGCGATCGTGCCTGTAGAGTGACAGGCATTGCCGGGGCATCACGTTTTGTGCGGTGATGTGATGACGTCACCGCGCAACTTTATTTATACTTAACAATATTAAGTATAGGAGCAGTGGGCATGCTGCTAAGAAGCCTGTATCTCAGGCATCTAAGCAGCTACAGACCGCCAAAACCCACAGTTGGAAAGGTAATCGCCTAACCTTTCCAACAGTGTAAGTATTGGGGATCTGAAAAAAAAAAAGTTAAAGTTTTTTTTCCAAAAAATAAACAAAATTAAAAAAGCTTAGCACCCAGGTGGGAAAGTGCTTAGCACTCAAATGGTTAAACTACTTTCTTGGAAAGTATTGTTTCTTTTGGCTATCTCTTCTGCTAGAATAGTTTCTGAATTGTCTGCTCTCTCCTTTTCTGATTTTCCATCAGGATAAAGCTGTTTTGCGGACTTCGTTTAAATTTCTTCCTAAGGTTGTAAATTCTAACAACATTAGTAGGGGAATTGTTGTTCCTCCTTTGTGTCCGAATCCTAAGAAATCGCTTACAGCTCATTCTACAGGATCAGTTGCCACTTCTTGGGCTTTTAAGAATGAAGCTTTAGTTTCAGATTTGCAAAGCAGCAACTTGCTCTTCTTTGCATACATTTACTAAATTCTACCGTTTCGATGTATTTGCGTCTTCTGAAGCAGTCTTTGGTGGAAAAGTTCTTCAGGCAGCTGTCTCAGTTTGATTCTTCTGTTTTTAAGAAGAACTTATTTTTTGGATTTAATTTCTCAGCGAAAATAGCCGTTTTCATTTTATCCCTCCCTCTCTAGTGACTCTTCTGTGGACTTCCACATCTTGGGTATTTTATCCCATACGTCACTAGCTCATGGACTCTTGCCATTTACATGAAAGAAAGCATAATTTATGTAAGAACTTACCTGATAAATTCATTTCTTTTATAACGACAAGAGTCCATGAGGCCCACCTTGTTTTTGGTGCTTAGATTTTTTGTATAAAAGCACAATATTATTTTCCAGTTCCTCCTTTTTTTGTATGGCTTTTTTACTACTTTTTACACCTCACTACTTGGCTATATGTTAAACTGAAGTATGTGTGTGTGGTGAGGGGTGTATTTATAGGCATTTGAGGTTTGGTAAACTTTGCCCCCTCCTGGTAGGAATGTATATCCCATACGTCACTAGCTCATGGACTCTTGCCATTATGAAAGAAATGCATTTATCAGGTAAGTTCTTACATAAATTATGTTTTTCAGCATGCAGGTTTTTAATTCAGACCAGCTGTTAGTATAGCCTGTGTTACAGCAGCCTCTGCCCTATGGTGTGACGGTTTGTCTGATCAGATTTCAGGCGTCTCTATGGATGAGAATTTTTAACATCACCTATCATTGATTAGGTCAGTTATTGCCTTCATCTGTGATATAACACTAATGTGAATTAATACTAATTTGTCAATTTCTGTGGTATGCTGGGTTAGCTCTTATTTTTGTAATGTAATAAATGGGGGTACTAGTGGGGGCAAAATAAGCACCTTTCTTTATTAATTAAACCATAGTGGATTTTCTAAGCAAAACTATTATTATTTCTTAGACTGCTACTCCACACTTTTTTGTGTTAAATTTATTTTGAAGATGTGCTTGTGAAATCTATTAAACTGATTAAAGGGATATGAAACCCACATGTTTTGTTTTATTAATCGGAGCAAATCATTTTAATCAACTTTCTAATTTACTTCTATTATCACATTTTCTTTGTTCTCTTGGTATGTTTTCTTGAATAGCAGCGACTTAAGCTCAGGAGCGTGCATGTGTCTGGAGCACTAGATTTGCAAAATCACTAGATGGCAGCACTATTTCCTGCCATGTAGTGCTCCAGACATCTACCTAGGTATCTCTTCAATAAAGAATACCATGGGAACAAAGCAAATTTTATAATAAAAGTAAATTGGAAACTTTTTTTTTTTTAATTGTATGCTCTGTCTGAATTACAAAAATCATTTTTTTGTTTTCATATCCCTTTAAAATCTTAAGGGCCCGATTAAAAATGATTCCCTATTTAGCACTTTCTCTCACGTGCAAACACTGTTGGATGTAATCTTTTAATGCATGCAGATTAGTGCGTGTATTACAAGTTGAAAGTGACTTCAGGACTCTAATTTCTTCTTCCCATAGACTTTAATGGAGCACACTATTAAAAAAACATTTAGAGAAATGAGGCAGGCACTACTCGGGGTGTAAAATGAAAAGACATTTTATTCTGTAAACCACCAAAGTGAAATACGGAGGCTTAAAAGATTCCAGCAAGATACAGACTCAGACAAACAGGGACAGATGGCCTGACGCGTTTCGCGCCCCCTAGTGGCGCTTAATCATAGGCTATTGCTTTAGACTTGATAAAGGAAGGAACTCTTCCGAAAGCTTGTCCATTTATAAATGTATAGATAGTCCAATAAAAAAAGTATCATTGCTCAATGCAATACCATTGTTATTTTGATTATATATATATATATATATATATATATATATATATATATATATATATATAAATGCTAAGAACATTTTCTACTATGTGAAGAAAGTTGGAATGTAAAATATTTACATAAATAAAGATTTTTAAGGTTTTTAAGTGGAAAGGGCTTCACATTTTTTTTTAACTTACTCTTTACGCTAGGGGGCCTATTTTTCAAAGGTCTTGCAGACCTGATCTGACAGTGCGGATCAGGTCCGCAAGACCTCTCTCTCACAAGAGCTGCTGGTGCAACGCCGCCCCCTGCAGACTCGTGGCCGCCAGCAGGGGGCTTGTCAATCAACCCGATCGTACTCTGATGAGGCGGACAGGGTTATGGAGCAACGGTCTAACTGGTGTTTCTGGCGAGTCTGAAGTCTCGCCAGAAACATGGGCCAACAAGCTCTGTTCGGAGCTTAATAAATGGGCCCCTAAGTCTCCACTCGTGTGGGCTAAATTTGTTTGCTCTCGAGCTAACACGTTTATTTTCAACTTGTAATATGCGTGCAAGTGAACACTGTCGCAAGGGGATGAGCTGTGACTAACTTGTGGATTTTAAGCATATATTGCATGTAATGAATAAAATTTGATTTTTTAACTAAGCGCTATGTCTGACTCGCTGGTGTTCTAAAGTTCTTTGTGTTTAACTGTCGCAATATTGCTTTCTTTCTATAAGGCAGGGAGAGTCCACGACTTCATTCCTTACTGTTGAGAAATACAACACCTGGCCACCAGGAGGAGGCAAAGACGCCCCAGCCAAAGGCTTAAGTATCCCTCCCAGTTCCCCTATCCCCCCAGTCATTCTTTTCCTTTTCGTCATTAGAGGAGGATGGCAGAGAAGTGTCAGAAGATTCGGATAGTTCTGTAATGAGTATGTTCCCTTCAAGAGAGGACTAGAGTTTTAAATAATCATATAAACCTCTCAAGTGAGAGTATTGATGAAAGTTAGAGTCTGGAGATGCAGGGAAAGTTTTTCTGTGAAGCCATCCAGACTGTTTAACAACTCCTGAGCAATCAGTGTTGACGAGTTTCACTGCTTGCTTTTCCAAACTCAGGTCCCTCCTCAGAGCACCGCTACAAGACTGTCACACTTGAGAGGCTGTATCTGTTCCACAACATGGATCCTGGAGGGTAAGTATGTGTTTTCATATAACAGGGACGCCTTTATATAGGGTCATAGTGTGACTCCTCTATACTTCAGTAGGATTGAGGGTTAATATCTCCTCAGTTAGAGTTTATTGGGAACAGTTTGTGGAGTTTATATACTGCTTTAACATTTGTGAAAAACGTTTTCAGTGCACTTTTTCATAGCAGGGGAGGTCCTGCCTTGCACACCATGTGACCGGGTGCAGCTTCATTCACTTCCTTACGATTCTGCTGCAGACAGCACTCCTGTGTAGCGTTTTCTTGACAACTTGTCTGAGTCTAGGAGGTGGTCAGTGCCCGAGCCATTGGTCTTGTAAAGGTGCCTTTCTATAATTAAAACGTTTATTTTTGTATTTTTTCTTTTCTACTGTGGAATTGCATACCTACTATGGAGGACTCTGATAATACGTTAGAGGGTTCCTCTCCTTCTGTAGTGATTAATAATGCCTGCTTATATTGTGAGGAGACTGTGGTTTGCCCGCCTGCTCAATTTTGTTCCAATTGCCTGGGTACTGTTTTTTAAAGTTTAAGAAGGGAGCTAAATCTGCTATTAATCCTAGCGCTATTAGTCCCTCTGAGCCATCTACCTCTCAGGATTCTGTGAACCGAGTTATTTCTACCCTAACCGCTTCACATGCAATTCCCCGCGGAACAGCTAATTCTCCATCTGGAGGAGGCCTTTTTCCTTCGGACTTTACTGCGCAGTTAAAATCGGCGGTGTCCACGGCCCTGAGTGCCCTACCTATCTCTGGGAAACGTAAGAGAAAGGTTAAACACAGTTCTGTTTTAGATTCATCTTATTTCAGATCTAGCTTGTATGTCCCAGCTATCCGAGTTAACCTCTGTGGCGTCATCGGAGACTTCTATTACTAAATTTCCTCCCGCGGAGGAACCCTCCTTTAGATTTAAAATTGAACATCTGCGTTTTTTACTGAAGGAGGCTCTGTCTACGTTGGAGGTTCCAGAGGTTAATCAACCTGAGGAACCTAAGATCCCTAAATTAGACAGTGTTTATGAAGACAGGAAGGTCCCACAGACGTTCCTGGTCCTAGTTCATATGGCAAACATTATTAGTAACGAATGGGAAAGAATCGGAGCATCCTTTTCTCTATTGGCTACTTTTAAAAAATTGTTCCTGGTCCCTGACTTTTAATTAGAGCTGTGGGGCTCCATCCCTAAGGTGGATGGCGCCATTTCAATGCTAGCTACGCATACTACTATCCCTCTTGAGGATAGCTCTTCCTTTAGAGAACCTATGGACAAGAAGTTGGAAACTTTCCTAAGGAGAATGTTCCAACACACAAGATTTTTATTTCAACCAGCGGCAGCGGTGGCCGGGGCCGCCCCCTACTGGTGCAACTCCCTGTTAGAACTTATCGAGGTGAAATCTCCCCTTGAGGATATTCAGGAGAGAATTAAAGCCTTAATAGTAGCTAATTCTTTTATCTGTGATACAAATATGCAGATTATACGCCTGAATGCTAAGGCTTCATGATTTGTGGTCCTAGCCCGCAGGGCTGTCTGGTTGAAGTCTTGGTCTGCGGATATGACTTCTAAATCCAGACTCCTTTCTCTTCCTTTCAAGAAGATGACTCTATCATCTCTACGGTTACTGGAAGGAAAGGTGCCTTCCTTCCTCTGGATAAGAACAGGCCTAAGTGATGGCAGTCCTCTAATTTTCGTTCGTATAAATCCCAACAATCTTCATCCAAACCCGAGCAACCCAAGAGCACTTGGAAGCCTGCTCAGTCTTGGAACAAGTTCAAACAGACAAAGACGCCTGCCGATAACAAATCTACATGAAGGGGTGGCCACCGATCCGGGATCGTATCGAGTAGGGGCAGATTGTCACTTTTCTCAGACGCTTGGTTTCATGATATCCAGGATCATTGGGTTCTGGAGGTCGTATCTCAGGGATACCGGATAGGATTCAAATCTCATCGACCCAGGGGCAGATTTCTACTCTCTCGACTGTCCACAAGGCCAGAGAAGAGGACAGCCTTTTTAGATTGCGTATGGGATCTAGTCTCCTTAGGAGTAATTGTCACGGTACCTGTATCAGAAAGAGGTCTGGGGTTCTATTCAAACCTCTTTGTGGTTCCCAAAAAGTAGGGAACTTTTCGTCCAATTCTGGACATGAAGTGCCTAAACAAATTTCTAAGTGTCCCCTCCTTCAAGATGGAGACAATAAGATCAATCCTTCCCCTGGTTCAGAAGGGACAGTTTGACTACCATAGATCTGAAGGATGCATACCTTCACGTGCCGATCCACAGGGGACATTTCCAGTTCCTGAGGTTCGCCTTTCTGGATCAACACTTCAACACTGTTTGGACTCATGGTGACTTGTATGGACATCATTCCTTTGCCAGATTCCATCTCTTTACAGCTATACATGTTGAGACAGTGAAAGGGTGACCATTCAGATCTGTCACAACAGATAGTACTGAACAGCCTGTCGAGAGTCTTTCTTGGTGGCTCTGTCAAGATCACCTGTCCAAAGGCACGTGCTTCTTGAGACCGTCCTGAGAGATTGTGACTACGTACGCCAGTCTATATGCCAGGAAGGCACAGGGGATGTGGACTCAGGAGTCCACTCTTCCGATCAATATCTTGGAACACCGGGCAATCTTCAATGCTTTGAAGGCTTGGCCCCTCCTGGGTTCATCCCAGTTTATTAGATTACAATCAGACAATATAACTTTGGTAGCCTACATCAACCATCAATGAGGAACAAGAAGTATCTCAAATCTTAGAATGGACAAAGGCCCACAACTACACTGTCAGCAATCCACATCCCGGATGTTAACAACTGGGAAGCAAACTTCCTCAGCAGGCAATCCTTTCACCCAGGGGAATGGTCTCCCAGAGATATGCAGCAGATGAGGGATGCCGGAGATAGACCTCATGGCCGCCCGGCTCAATGCCAAACTACCCAAGTACGGGTCGAGATTGAGGTATCCTCAAGTGGTTCTAATAGATGCCCCTGCGGTTCCATGGAGGTTCAGACTCTTATATCTAGTTCCTCCATTATCTCTTCTCCCTCGTGTGGTGGCCCGCATCAAAACAGGAGCAAGCATTGGTGATTCTAATTTCTCCATCCTGCCTGCGAAGGACTTGGTTCGCAGATCTAGTGGGGATGTCCTCATCTCCTCCGTGGAGGTTACCTTGTCGCAGGGACCTGCTGATACAAGGCATTTTCCTTCATCAAAATCTAGATTCTCTGAGGCTGACTGCTTGGAGATTGAACGCTTAGACTTAGCCAGGAGAGGTTTCTCTGAGAATGTCATTGACACTTTGATTCAACTTAGTAAGCCAGTTACTCATTGCATCTACCATAAGGTGTGGCGGACTTACCTGCACTGGTATCAGGAGCGTAGATTTTCTTTGCATAAGGTTAAAGTTGCCAGAATTTTATCTTTTCTCCAGTATGGACTGGAGAAGGGTCTATCTGCTAGTTCCCTGAAGGGACAGATATCGGCCCTGTCGGTGTTGCTGCACAAGAGATTAGCTGAGCTTCCGGATGTGCAGTCCTTTGTTAAGGCTCTGACTAGGATCAGACCTGTGTTTAGAAAAATGGCTCCGGCATGGAGTCTCAATCTTGTTCTTTGTGTGTTGCAGCATGCTTCGTTTGAGCCTATGCATAATGTTGACATTAAAACTGTTATCTTGGAAGGTTTTGTTTCTATTGGCTATTGCCTCTGCTCGCAGAGTCTCTGAGATTTCTGCCTTGCTATGTGACCCCCCTTACCTTGTTTTTCATGCCGATAAGGCGGTTTTACATACTAAGCTAGGTTTCTTTCCTAAGTTGGTGTCAGATTGTAATATTAATCAAGAGATTGTTGTTCCTTCCTTGTGTTCCAATCCTTCTTCGGCGAAGGAACGGTTACTTTACAATCTAGTGGGAGGGATATTAAAGCCTTTGGCTAGGGTTTCTTTGCCTCCTCCTGGTGGTCAGGTGTTGTATTTCCCAACAGTAAGGAAGGAAGTCATTGACTCTCCCTGCCAGGAAAGAAAATAATTTATCTGGTAAGCACAAATTTTGTTTTTCGGAAATAGTGCCTCTTGTAATCTGGCCCTAAGCAAATAAACACATTATATTCTCATTACAGTATCAATTTAAAGGAACCGTTAAGGTCAAAAGTTTCTGTCATGTACTTTAAAATACATGGTAACAATGTTTGCACTTTATGATCCCTTTAAAGAAATCATCTAGAACACTGATGCTAATAAACCGATCTGCACAAGAGTCCTAATTTATGCTACAGTGATCATGCTGAAGTAATTGAAGATGATGAAAGAAGGATATTGAAGTCATTTATAGATTTTCAATAAATTCTGTAATGGTCAAAACAAAAATATAAATTTGGCATTTATTCTTTGCAAAATAAATTAAACAGTTATTAATAATGTGTGTGTCACATGCTGTAGCCTGCAAGATCAGAACAATTGTTAATATTGGGGCTACATCTTATCACTCTCACAGGAAATTTCTGTACAGCTACAAAAATACTACCATTCTAGATACATAATTTGTTAGATGAGTGGTTTATAAGCTTTTTTTTGCCAAGGATATGCTGGCAACCTTCCTAAACTGGCATACACTGATAGTGAAATATAGGGCCTTTTTATAGAAGTGGCATATGGTGTAGACAACACATGTTTACACCAGATTTTTCATTTATTTTATTAAAGTAGCTTTTAACTGCAAGACAGTTAACCATGGCAAGCTGTGTGTAACAAGTGACATATTTAAATACCAATCCCTCATTCTCATCCTTTTTCAGCCGTTCATTATGCTACTTTATTTTTCTATCCATGTTCTTTCACATTATTTATTCCCATTGCAGATTCCTTTTAATGGGACATTGTTCTCAAACAAAGTGTGTTGTCTATCTGATGAGGAACATTTAAACATGTTGATTATTTTTGTTGTTGCCAGAATGTGATATAAAAGATGTTTAAAATGTATATGTAAAAAAACAATATTCTTGAATGATAGCTACATCACGCTAAGTGCTCACTGACAACGTACTTCCTGGAATTGCTCATTGCCTGATAGCTACTTCATGCTAATGCAAATTGGCTCAGAGGTACTTCCTGCTAATACTTACTGCATGATATCTACTTCATGTTAATGCTCATTGGCTCATAGATAGCTCCTGCTCATACTTATTGGCCGATAGCTACTTTATGCTAATGCCCATTGGCTCATAGATACTTCCTTCTAATACTTATTGGACTCGGCGCCAGCGACAACATGAAACCATTATCTGATTGGTTGTGCATCCTGCTACCTTACGGAGACACAGACCAATCAGATCATACTTTAACACCTGAGGGCAGATATGCTCCAGAGAGTTCTGTTCTAATCAGAGCCTTCGGCACGGCAACCGCCTCTGGGACCCTAACCATGGTTCCCACCCCCCACAACGTGCTTTTAAAGTTCTTGGAGAGAATGCGTGTGGGACGGATAATAATCTGACAGACAAATGTCCGTCGGAAAACAGTGCTGTCTGTCCGAGAACCTTTAAAAGCACATTGTGGGGTAGGGACCCATGGTTAGGTTTCCCAGAGGCGGTTGCAGCACCCGAGGCTCTGATTAGAACAGAGCTCTCGGGAGCATATCTGCCCTCAGCCTTTATTGCATGTCTCTGTGAGGTGACCGGATGCACAACCAATCGGATAATGGTTTCATGTTGTCGCTAGCCCCTAGTCTAATTGGCTGATATCTGCTTCATGCTATTGCCCATTAGCTCATAGATACTTCCTGGTAAAGTTAATTGGCTGATATCTACCTCATGCTTATGCCAATTGGCTCATAGATAGTTCCTGGTAATGCTCATTGGCTGACTGCTTGTACTTCACATTTATGTTTAAATCAGCATGTTTAAATGTCACCATTTGTTTCTGACATTTGATAGTTTCTCTTTTTTTATATCCTTTTTTATATATTTTTTTCTTCCAGCTCATTCTTAATTCTTTACATCTGTCTTTCTTATGTCACTGTGATAACTATATATTATTGGCTATAAACTAACATCAATGACTAAGCTTTCAACCTGGACTTGTTATGTTCATGCATTAAAACGTACCAGCAGTGCCTACTGGCACATTTTTTTCCTCCTGCCATTTATTAACTCCAAAGTAATAACCTGGTTTGTATGAAATTTGAGGGAATTCTATGGAGTACAACTCTGACATAATATCCAAAAATGTTGTGCAACCATGAAACGTTTATGGACAAAAAGTTATTAACTATTTGAATGATGTAAGTTTTTAAAGGGACATGAAACACATTTTTTCTTTCTTTCATGATTCATACAATTTTAAACAACTTTTTAATTCACTTCTATTATCAAATTTGCATATTGTTCTTGGTATACTTTGTTCGAAGGAGCTGCAGTGCCCTACTGGGAGTTAGCTGAACACACTGGATGAACCAATGCCAAGAAGTATGTATTTGTAGGCACCAATCAGCAGCTAGCTCCCAGTTACGCCCATTGCTGCTCCCAAGCCTATTTAGCTATACGCTTCACTAAATAAAATAAAGCAAATTAGATAATAGAAGTAAATTGAAAAGTTGTTTAAAATTTTATGCTCTCTATCTGAATCAAAGAGAAATTTTGATTGTATTATCTTTTTCATGCCTTTGGCAACTGGCATACAATCACTTCACTTGTCTGTAGTGAACTATGTATATAGCATTCTGTTTAATTGTCTGTCCATGCAAATGTATTTTTTAAATGAGTGTATTCACATGCTGTTTATCACTCTATTATCTCTGTACTATTCATGAACAGTATTGTTGCTTTATTTTGTCTTGATGTGTATGCATGAGGTTTGTGTATATGCTCTATAAACCTTTTAGGTTTAAATATCTGTTCACCTCAAATTTCTTTTGTTGGGCTATATTCCTTAAAGTGAGTCAATCCTAGCGTTGTACAAATGCTATGATTGACTATTAAAACAAATAAAGGAGACTTTCATTCATGAAGTATAAGATACTTCATGTAGAAAGCTCCTTTATTTGTTTCAACAGATCGCCGTTCTTAGCCCACGCTAAGATTGACTTTCACTTTAAGATAAGAGCTTTCTATTCAAGATTGAAGAAACCTCTCCAATTCCTATGTTTTAAAATATCTTACACACTTAAAGGGACACTGTACCCAAAAATTTTCTTTTGTGATTCAGATTGAGCATGACATTTTAAGCAACTTTCTAATTTACTCCTATTATCAAATGTTCTTCATTCTCTTGGTATCTTTATTTGAAATGCAAGAATGTAAGTTTAGATGCCGGGCCGATTTTTGGTGAACAACCTGGGTTGTCCTTGCTGATTGGTGGATAAATTCATCCACCAATAAAAAAGTGCTGTCCAGAGTACTGAAACCAATAAAAAGCTTAGATGCCTTCTTTTTCAAATAATGATAGCAACAGAACGAAGAAAAATTGATAATAGGAGTAAATTAGAAAGTTGCTTAAAATTGCATGCTCTATCTGAATTACAAAAGAAAAAATTTGGGTTCAGTGTTCCTTTAAGTGAATTGGATTTGGAAAGGTTGCTTTTAACTAAATGGAAAGTTATTTTCTTCATACATATAGCCTGACTGTATGACATGCCAGTGGAGACTTCTATCCTTCGGAGGCTTCTGGTCCCACAGCTTGAGCCCATTTCCGACAAACAGCAGATTGTTAAGGATTGCTGCATTATCATAGTGGACTGATGGATGTTTTTCTGCTTTCTCCTATAAAATTCCCTAACATGCTGCTGTTTGTCATTGCACAGGCCCAGACAGTGATGAGTCCCACAGAGGAACCTCACAGCCAGGGAAGAGCCATTTCAGCAGAGCCCCCAGGTGTGTGTGTGAGCGGAGCATCGTGTCAAGGCACCTGCTCATACGGCTCCCATTTTCCGGAACAGGACTCCCTACCCTGGGCTTCAGAGATTGCAGCAATCCTCATAGGCAGCAAAGCACTGTGATACTGTGCAGATCATTATATTATATGCATAGTATTCCGATCCTAATGAGATTTAATATATTATAGTACTGTGCACATCTTTCATATAATTTATAGATTATTATAGGACTATGCAGACAATTCTTATATTATGCCAAACACTAAACAAATACACCGAGCAATCTTAGTGCATGCCTAATGAAACTCATCTGCAAACCATGCTTCCATCTGCAAAACTATATTCTATAACATGCAGCCAATTAAAGCTCAGCACAAATATTCTTTATTATGCAAAACACTTAAGGATTGTAGAAAGCTTTTTAATAATGTAATAAATGACAGTACTAGTAATAACATAATACTATCTTGCCAAGGTCCATAGAGTTGCACAGAGCCCCTTAACCCCTTTGCTGCCACAGGACTGCAGCGCACTTTATAGCCATATGTGACAGACAAGGTGCTACTTCAGCATTCCTGTATTCAGATCCTATTCTTCCATGCAGCCTGGTGCAGTACAGCTCAAGCCATTGATGGACTTTCTAACCCCTCAGGTGTCTCCTGGCTCCTGTAGATTCTCAGGTGGCTATTTACACTCAGGTTCCAGATTTATTGCTTCAATTTGCCACCTGAAATTGCTGCATATTTGTCTTTGCACGTGACATTTTTTGTATGCAAATGTATCTTTAAAATGGACAAACACACATGCTTCCATATCTCCTGTTGTTATTTAAAGGATCAGTGGTTATTTTAGGGGCCATTGTTAATAAAAATTGATCTTTGGGCATCAATTTATATACTGTAATTCTTTATGTTCTTAATCCATTTGGTTTGTATGTTCAGACTCATTATGCACTCGCAAAGGCATGAAAACACAACCGAGTTCATTCTGTACTCAGAGGCACGCTACACACTCACACTTATGTTGTACTCACAGAGGCACACACACAGTCACACTCGTGTTGTACCCACAGAGGCACATTAACACAGTCACACTCATGTTGTACTCACAGAGGCACACTAACACAGTCACACTCATGTTGTACTCACAGAGGCACACTAACACAGTCACACTCATGCTGTACTCACAAAGACACGCTAATACAGCCACACTCATGCTGTACTCACAGAGGCACGCTAACACAGTCACACTCATGCTGTACTCACAAAGACACGCTAACACAGCCACACTCATGCTGTACTCACAGGGGCACGCTAACACAGCCACACTCATGTAGTACTTACAGAGGCACGCTAACAGTCATACTAATGCTGTTCCCACAGAGGCACACTAACACAGTCACAATCATGTTGTACTCACAGGGGCACGCTAACACAGTCACACTCATGTAGTACTCACAGGGGCACACTAACAGTCACACATGTTATACTCACAAAGGAACGCTCACACACTCACACTCATGTTGTACTCACAGAGGCACACTAACACAGTCACACTCATGTTGTACCCACAGAGGCACACTAACACAGTCACACTCATGTTGTACCCACAGAGGCACACTAACACAGTCACACTCATGTTGTACCCACAGAGGCACACTAACACAGTCACACTCATGTTGTACCCACAGAGGCACACTAACACAGTCACACTCATGTTGTACTCACAGAGGCACGCTAACACAGTCACACTCATGTTGTACCCACAGAGGCACACTAACACAGTCACACTCATGCTGTACTCACAGAGGCACGCTAACACAGCCACACTCATGTTGTACCCACAGAGGCACATTAACACAGTCACACTCATGTTGTACTCACAGAGGCACACTAACACAGTCACACTCATGTTGTACCCACAGAGGCACACTAACACAGTCACACTCATGTTGTACCCACAGAGGCACACTAACACAGTCACACTCATGTTGTACACACAGAGGCACACTAACACAGTCACACTCATGTTGTACTCACAGAGGCACACTAACACAGTCACACTCATGCTGTACTCACAAAGACACGCTAACACAGCCACACTCATGCTGTACTCACAGAGGCACGCTAACACAGCCACACTCATGCTGTACCCACAGAGGCACACTAACACAGTCATACTCATGCTGTACTCACAAAGACACGCTAACACAGCCACACTCATGCTGTACTCACAGGGGCACGCTAACACAGCCACACTCATGTAGTACTTACAGAGGCACGCTAACAGTCATACTAATGCTGTTCCCACAGAGGCACACTAACACAGTCACAATCATGTTGTACTCACAGGGGCACGCTAACACAGTCACACTCATGTAGTACTCACAGGGGCACACTAACAGTCACACATGTTATACTCACAAAGGAACGCTCACGCAGTCACACTCATGTTGTACTCACAGGGGCACACTAACAGTCACACATGTTATACTCACAAAGGAACGCTCACACACTCACACTCATGTTGTACTCACAGAGGCACGCTAACACAGTCACACTCATGCTGTACTCACAGAGGCACGCTAACACAGTCACACTCATGTTGTACCCACAGAGGCACACTAACACAGTCACACTCATGCTGTACTCACAGAGGCACGCTAACACAGTCACACTCATTTTGTACTCACAGAGGCACGCTAACACAGTCACACTCTTGCTGTACTCACAGAGGCACACTAACACAGTCACACTCCTGTTGTACTCACAAAGACACGCTAACACAGCCACACTCATGCTGTACTCACAGAGGCACGCTAACACAGTCACACTTATATTGTACTCACAGAGGCACGCTAACACAGTCACACTTATATTGTACTCACAGAGGCACGCTAACACAGTCACACTCTTTTTGTACTCTGTATTAATGTACACATTTTACTTTCTACTACACTTGTAATTTAAAGGACTTTCCTTTTCCTCTGATAACCTGGAATTTGGAGAGCTCATTCGCCCTTTAATAAATCATTTCACTAGGAAATCATGGAGAATTTTGTATTACTGTTATTTGCTGCAGATTCACTAAGGAACAGATAAATTAGTGAGCTTTAGGGAATCAACTGCATAGAGCATTATAGGTATTGTTAAAACCAGAGAGATTGGAGAGGGATTGTAGTTCGTGGTCTATTGTGCTTCAGAAATATACTATGAACAACTTATGGTGAAAGCCGAAGTCTAAGAGAACATTTAGGATTGTCACCTTACACTATACATTTGAGTTTACTATTAAACATGTTCTTCATATGCATGCAACAATATTGTTTGCATTTTCATGTATATTTAAAGGGATATGAAACTCAAATTTTTTTCTATCATGATTCAGATTGAGCATGCGATTTTAAACAACTTTCTAATTTACTTCTATTATCAATTTTTCTTTGTATTCTTGGGGGCCGAATTATCAAGATCCGAATGGAACTTGATGCCCCTGTTTCCACGGAAACAGCAGTTACGAAGCAGAAGGTCTAAAGACTTAACTTGTCCATCTGCTCTGAGGCTGAGGACATCAATCCGCCCGATCCTATACGATCGGGCTGATTGACACCCCCTGTTAGCGGCCGTAAATCTGCAGGGGGCGGCATTGCACAAGCAGTTTACAAGAACTGCTTGTGCAATGATAAATGCTGACAGCGTATGCTGTCGTAACACAAAATATCATGGGAACAAAGCAAATTTGGTAATAGAAGTAAATTGGAAACTTTTTTTAAATGATGTGCTCTGTCTGAACCACAACCCTTTAAAATAACAGTAACATAAAAAAAATAGATTTCTTGGGTTAGAAGCAATTCTCTTCCACACTCTGCCACAGTTGATCACACATCCATCAGGATATTGCCACATACCTAGCTCTTATTGTAAAACATACCTGTCTTTATGTTATGGTGTAGATGACTGGGGGTTTATCACTTTGTCACTTGTGTATACAAATGTTTGTGTTTACATTTCTTATTCATCTTATCTAATGTGTAATTGGTTTCTGCATATGAGTATGGCAATGTATCCCAATAAAATAAGGCTGTGCATGGCTGGATACAATGTATACACATATATATCATTATTTATATATAGATTTATAAATGTATATGTACACATGTAACTGTTTCTGTGTCATATGTGTAGCAGTATGTCTACATCTGCCATTAAATTATGTATAACTTGCATGTAATTTTATGTATATTATTTGCACATTTATCTAAATGTAAGCCTCGGTCAATATATTGATGTGCTGCATATGCACAATAATACAAACTTCTATTTGACACTAAATCATCATGCTTTCTGTACATTAGTACAATGAATATGCACAAGTTTGTGAAGCATGTGTTCACATGAGCAACTGGTTTACATTTAAAACTATATTTCTGTGTTTCTATGTTTATTCATAAAGCTATGTATTGCATGTGTTAGAATTGTGTGTGTATATAGTGTCTTTGTAAAAATGTCTGTAAATGTATTGTATTTTTATGTATTTAGTTCTTTGTGCTTTATATCCAAATAATATATTAACTGTGTAAGTGGTGAGGTTTATTATTTTCCCAGTTTCATTTTTCAGTTTCATCCAGTTTTTATTCTCCATTATCTCTATGTTGGTTTTCAATTCTCCATAACCTGCAGAGTTACAAAATTATGCACTACTCTACATTGGGGCTCATACACTTTATAGGTTTTTATAACTTGCAAAGAACAAAAATTACAGCTTACAAAACCTCAAAGGTTCTTATTCACATACGCATAGCACATAGTACACCAAGGCACACTGGTATGTATGTTACCTATTCACTATCACATGCCATTAGTTTCTTTTCACTGTGATATTCTGGGGTTAAATGTAATTGAGTATCAATGAAGCGAAGAACAATTTAGGGACCCAATATTCCAGGCTGGAAATTTCCTCCACGTCTTTATTGCTTTATCCCCAAAATCTATTCAGTCACCAAACCAGAGGGGTTATATATGCATTGTATGTATTGCAAACAATTTACACGTAGAGTAATTATTTAAAGGCAATTACAGCTGTTACTATAGAATAGTCTAGGAACATAAACATTGAAAAAAATCTCCCCTTTTTCCATCTAAAGAGGAGGAGAGTCCACGGCTTCATTCATTACTTTTGGGAAAAAAGAACCTGGCCACCAGGAGGAGACAAAGACACCCCAGGCTTAAATACCTCCCCCACTCCCCTCATCCCCCAGTCATTCTTTGCCTTTCGTCACATGAGGATGGCAGAGAAGTGCTGAAGATTCGGAGTAGTCTCTTATGGAGGGTAGTACTCTTCGGAATGGGACGGGAGTTTTAAGTAATCCTGTCAGCCTCTCAGTGAGAGCCTGGGTGAAAGTTAGAGTCCGGAGATGCAGGGAGAGTCTTTCTGCGAAACCATCCTGACTCATATTAACAGCTCCACAAGCAATCGGCGTTGACGAGTTTCGCTGCCTGCTTTCTACACTCAAATCCATGTCGGGAGCGATGCTTCTGCCTGTCACACTTGAAGGGCCATGTTCCTGTTCCACTGCATAGATTCTGGCAAGATCGTTTTTATTTTTTATACATAATGATAACATAGAAGTCACGGCCACAGTGTGGCGCCTTTTAAATTAAAGACTCAAGGGTTAATATTCCTGGTAAGGGGATTATTGAACAGGAGGGATTTATACATGATATTGTTTATTGTGTTATTGCTGCGTTATGTGCGAGATGAGGCTCTGGCAGGGGTGGAACTTTCAGGTTGACTTCCGGGAGTATTTATTTGTCCCGTTTTGGCACTTTTCTCCTTAGTGCAGGGGCGGTCCTGCAAGGCATCCCATGTGACCGGGTGTGGCAGTCTCCACTTCCTCTGTTGATCAGCGGCACAGGAGACGAAGTGGTTTCTGTAGTCCGGGTCATAGGAGGTGGTGAGTGCCCCGGCCATTGGAGTATAAAGGTGCCTGTTTATTAAGTTGTCTAGTCCATAATAAAAGCGCAAGCTATGGAGGACTCTGTCGCGTTAGAGGGTAAGTCTCATGCCTATGTTTATTCTGAGGAGGTTCTTGTAGATCAGCCTGCTCAACGTTGTTTCACATGCCTCGATAAGGTTGTGACATCTAAAAATAAAGGGATGTCTGGTACTACTGAGCCGTCCACCTCTGAGGGTTCCCCGTCCCGTGAGGTGCGTTCCCTGCTTTCATCTCCGAGTGCACATGCAGCGCCCCAGGGTCCAACCGTTACTCCTACGGGAAAGATTTGTTCGCCATCAGATTTTGCAGATCAACTGCAAACGGCGATATCGAAAGTGATCCATGCTTTACCACGTTCTGCTAAGCGCAAGTGTAGGGCATATCAAGGCGGCCAGACACAGGGGTCGTCTACACCTATGGAATTGCCAGAGGCGTTATATGATGACGAGGCCCACTCCGACTCTTCGGAGGAGGCTCCCTCTGGGTCGGAGTCTGTGTCATCTCATTCTCCGGCTGCGGAGGAGCCTGGCTTTAGGTTTGGATGGTGCTTGCTACTCTGGAGGTTCTGGTATGTGAGGACAGGGTAGTGCCCCAGACCTTCCTGGTTCCTGTTAAGATGGCTAATATTATTAAGAATGAATGGGAGCGATTAGGTTCTTCCTTTTCCCCTTCTTCCTTTAAGAAACTGTCCCAGACTCTCAGCTCGAGCTGTGGGGTACTGTCCCTAAGGTGTATGGTGCTATTTCCAAGCTCACAAAGCGGACAACTATTCCCCTCGAGGATAGTTTGTCATTTTAAAGAGCCCATGGATAAAAAGCTAGAAACCATGTTAAGGAAAATATTTCAGCACACAGGGTTTGTTTTTCAACCAGCAGCGGCTGTAGCCGCGGTTTCCGGAGCTGCGACATATATTGGTGTGAATCCCTGCGTGATATGGTCGAAAGGGAGACTTCCATAGACGAGATAAAGGATAAGATTAAGGCCTTAAGGGTCACCAATTCTTTCATTTGTGACGCCAATATGCAAATTATTTGCCTGAATGCAAAGGTTTCAGGATTTTCCATTTTAGCTCGCAGGGCTCTGTGGCTAAAGTCTTGGTCTGCGGACATGACTTTGAAGTCGAGGCTGTTGTCCCTACCCTTTCAAGGAAAGATTCTGTTCGGTTCAGGTTTGGATTTGATCATATCCACGGTTACGGGAGGCAAGGAAGCTTTCCTACCGCAGGATAAGAAGGCTAAGCCTAAAGGATCTACTTTTCATTCCTTTTGTGCAGACAAGGCCCAGCTCCATCAGCCCGCTACAAAAGCAGATCAGTCCAAGGGAACTTGGAAGCCTGCTCAGACTTGGAACAAGTCCAAGCAGAACAAGAAGCCCACCGAGACAAAATCTGTATGAAGGGGCAGCCCCCGACCGGTCTCCGGACCAAGTAGGGGGCAGATTGTCTCTCTTCTTCGAAGCCTGGTTGCAGGAGGTTCAGGACCCTTTCAGGATAGGTTTCAGGTCCCATCCACCCAGGGGCAGATTCCTCCTGTCAAACCTGTCTTCAAGTCCGGAAAAGAGAGTCTTTTCTAGAATGTGTGAGGGATCTCTCCTCTCTATGTGTTATCATACCAGTACCCCAAGCAGAAAGGGGTCTAGGGTACTATTCAAACCTTTTTGTGGTTCCAAAGAAGGAGGGCACATTCCACCCGATTCTGGACCTAAAGTGTTTAAACAAGTTTCTGGCTGTTCCATCGTTCAAAATGGAAGCGATCACATCTATTCTGCCCCTAGTTCAAGAGGGACAGTTCATGACGACATTAGACTTGAAGGATGCTTACCTTCATGTTCCAATTCACAGGGACCACTACAAGTTCCTAAGATTTGCGTTTCTGGACCAACACTTCCAGTTTGTGGCCCTCCCTTTTGGTCTGGCGACGACCCGAGAGTCTTCACGAAGGTTCTGGGGGCGCTACTTGCAGTGGCCAGATCCAGGGGCATTGCTGTGGCGCCCTATTTGGATGACCTCCTAGTCCAGGCGCCATTGTTCAGCCTCGCAGAGGATCATTTGAGGGCTCTTCTTTTTTTGCTCCAATCTCACGGTTGGAAGATCAACTCAGGAAAGAGTTCCCTGGTTCCCAGCAACAGGGTGGAGTTCCTGGGCACCATAATAGACTCTGTGTCCATGAAAATATATCTCACAGACCAACGACGCAGGTAGATTGCATCCACCTGTCTTGCCCTTTAGTCCTTCTCAAGCCCTTTGGTGGCTCAGTGTATGGAGATGATCGGGCTCATGATCTCCAGCATAGACGTCAACCCTTTTGCCAGGTTCATCTCAGACCTCTTCAATTGTGCATGTTGAGACAGTGGAACGGCGATCATTCAGATCTATCTCAGCGGATATCCATGCATGCTCGGACCGGGGACTCCCTCTCTTGGTGGATACGTCCAGAGCATCTGTCCCTGGGGACATCCTTCTTGAGACCGTCCTGGGAGATAGTGACCAAGTCTTGCAGGATGGGGAGCTGTTTGGGGTGCCAGGATGGCGCAAGGAAAATGGACCTAGGAGGAGTCTCTCCGATAAATATTCTGGAACTTTGAGCAATCTACAATGCTCTGAGGGCGTGGCCTCCTCCTGGGGTTGTTCAGCTTCATCAGATTCCAGACCGACAACATTATCTTGGTAGCTTACATCAACCATCAGGGGGTAGAGCTCCCTAGCAATGAGGGAGGTGTCTCGGATTTTGGAGTGGGCACAGTCCCACAGCTGCTCGCTTTCAGCAATCCGCATCGCAGGTGTGGACAACTGGGAAGCAGACTTTCTTAGCAGGCAATACTTCCATCCGGGGGAATGGTCTCTTCACCCCGAAGTGTTTGCAGAGATTTGTCTCATATGGGGAATGCCGGAGATAGATCTCATGGTGTCCAGACTCAATTGCAAGCTACCCCGATAGGGGTCGAGGGATCCCCAGGCATAGCTGATAGATGCCTTAGTGGTGCCTTGGGGATTCAGCCTAGCTTACATTTTTCCACCGTTACCACTTCTACCTCATGTAGTGGCACGCATTAAACAGGAGCGAGCTCCGGCAATCCTGATTGCTCCATCGTGGCCGCGGAGGACATGGTTTGCGGACCTGGTGGGGATGTCATCCTCTCCGCCTGGAGGTTACCCTGTCGCAGGGATCTGCTGGAACAGGGTCCCTTTCAACATTGAAATCTCATTTCTCTGAGGCTGACTGCGAGGAGATTGAACACTTAGTCTTAGCCAAGAGAGGTTTTTCTGAAAGTGTGATTGACACTCTAGTTCAGGCAAGGAAGCCAGTCACTCGTCGCATCTACCATAAGGTGTGGAGGACTTACTTGTCATGGTGTGAGAAGCATGGATTTCCTTGGCATAAGGTGAAGGTATCCAGGATTCTGTCCTTTCTCCAAGCGGGTTTGGAGAAGGTCTTGCCGCTAGTTCCTTAAAGGGACAAATTTTGGCTTTATCAGTCTTGTTACACAGGAGACTCGCTAAACTTCCTGACATTCAATCTTTTGTTCAGGCTCTGTCTAGAATCAGGCCTGTATTTAGGCAGTCTGCTCCCCCATGGAGCTTAACCTTGGTCCTTAGGGTATTGTAGAAGGTTCCGTTTGATCCCATTCCATTGGCATTAAGATTCTATCCTGGAAGGTTCTCTTCCTGTTGGCTATTGCATCGGCACACAGAGTATCTGAGCTAGCTGCCTTGCAATTTGAGCCTTCTTATCTGGTTTTTCATGCGGGTTTGGAGGTTCTTCCCAAGGTGGTGTCTAATCGTAACATCAATCAGGAAATAATTGTTCCTTCTTTGTGTCCTAACCCTTCTTCTTCTAAGGAGAGGTTACTTCATAATCTATATGTGGTTCATGCCTTGAAGTTCTATCTTCAGGCTACAAAGGAATTTAGACAGTCTACATCTCTTTTTGTGGTGTATTCCAGGAAGCGCAAGGAGCAGAGGGCCTCTTCTACTTTGTATTTTTGGTTGAGGAGTTTGATTTGTTTGCCCTATGAGAGAGCGGGACATAAGCCTCCTCAGAGGATCACGGCTCATTCAACTAGAGCTGTGGCTTCGTCTTGGGCATTCAAGAATGAGGCATCTATGGAGCATATTTGCTACCTGGTCCTCCTTACGTACTTTTACAAAGTTTTACAAATTTTACGTTTTTGCTTCTGCGGAAGCTGTTTTTGGGAGGTTCTGCAGGCTGTGGTGCCCTCAGATTAGGGTCCGCCTTTTTACCCTCCTGGTTTCCTTCAGTATCCTCTAAAGCTTGTTTCCCAAAAGTAATGAATGAAGCCGTGGACTCTCCTCCCCTTTAGATGGAAAACATAAATTATGCTTAGCTGATAATTTTATTTCCATCGTGGGGAGGAGAGTCCACGGCTCCCACTCGTAACTCCGGTGGGCGGACCTAAATTTTAATTATTTTCTGGCTCCATTTATACCCTGATATTTCTCCTACTGTTCCTTGTTCCCTCGGCTGAATGACTGGGGGATGAGGGGAGTGGGAGAGGTATTTAAGCTTTTGGCTGGGGTGTCTTTGCCTCCTTCTGGTGGCCAAGTTCTTATTTCTCAAAAGTAATGAATGAAGCCATGGAATCTCCTCCCCACGATGGAAATAAAATTATCAGGTAAGCATAATTTGTTTTTTTCTCTTTTCTTCTATCACTGTTTATTATGTTGCTGGTTTAGAGTTCTGAATCCTGCAGGATACACCCTAGTTTCCCCCCCCCCCCCAGAAAAGTGTTAACATTTTCAGAGGTACATTACATGAAATGCTAAAGTTATACATACATACACACATACATACATACATACACACACACACACACACACACACACACACACATATATATATATATGTATATATATATATATTTCTCTTGTAAGGTGTATCCAGTCCACGGGTCATCCATTACTTGTGGGATATTCTTCCCAACAGGAAGTTGCAAGAGGATCACCCACAGCAGAGCTGCTATATAGCTCCTCCCCTAACTGCCATACCCAGTCATTCTCTTGCAAGCTCTCAACATAGCTGGAGGTAGTAAGAGGAAAGTGGTGTAATTTGATACTTTTGCTTCTTCGGAGGCTATTTTTGGGAGAAAGGTTCTACAGGCAGTGGTTCCTTCCATTTAAGCCTGCTTTGTCCCTCCCTTCATCCGTGTACTTTAGCTTTGGTATTGGTATCCCACAAGTAATGGATGATCCGTGGACCTTACAAGAGAAAACATAATTTATGCTTACCTGATAAATTTATTTCTCTTGTGGTGTATCCAGTCCACGGCCCGCCCTGTCTTTTTAAGGCAGGTCTAAATTTTAATTTAAACTACAGTCACCACTGCACCCTATGGTTTCTCCTTTCTCGGCTTGTTTCGGTCGAATGACTGGATATGGGAGTTAGGGGAGGAGCTATATAGCAGCTCTGCTGTGGGTGATCCTCTTGCAACTTCCTGTTGGGAAGGAGAATATCCCACAAGTAATGGATGATCCGTGGACTGGATACACCACAAGAGAAATAAATTTATCAGGTAAGCATAAATTATGTTATATAGTACTGTGCAAACGTTTTAATGACCATCCATATTTATTTTTCAGTCTCTTTATTAAGATACAAACAGAAAATACAGGAAATATGTACACAAAATTTAATAAACACAATTTTCAAAACAAAATGTCTTCTTTAGGCAAAGTCAGTATTTAGGGGCGTGTCTGCACGGCGATCCTGAACGGTCGCACTCCGCAGAGCTCCTGTTGAACCTCTACTAATCCGCCGTTTACAGGAGAAATACTACAGCAAAATTTACCCTTCTACTATTCAGATGTAAGCCACAACACTGGGGCTTACAATCACCTCAAATTCAGCTGTATTTTTGATACCGAAGCCCCGACACAGACGTTTGAGGCCTAGGGTGGCGGCCCATCATAGGCAAAGCTACCCCCTCGGTAATCCGAGGTACACAGCTGCAACCAACCACATCGACAACTATACTAAGAACTTTTCAAATCGATCTACACTGAAGGAGAAAAAAACAAACAAGCTTTTACAAGACACCATCACATTGCAGCTAATATTGCTGCTGCAGGACACATGAAGTTTCAAGATAGCAACAATACACATTGGCATAAATTTGAAGTACTTTGTCAGACTTATCGATTAAGCCCCTTTAGATTTTTTGATGTACAAAATATATGCTACTCGAGAGACCCCTATAACAGTAGGGGATCCTTTTGAAATGTAATGCTACGCAACAGAATATTAACAAACAAGCCCGCAACAAATGTAGACAATCTCTATTCCACCACATGGCTTACCATATGCTGAATGTGCTCCGGAGGTGCCGGAGAGCCCTCTCATAACACTAACAAATGAATTTAATTACACGAGGCACAAAGCAACAACTTGGCGTACCTTCGGTTGTGTAATACAGAGCGTGGCCACGCGGGAGTTAGTGGGGGGCTCCCAAAATGTCACTGCTAAAAAACGATATACCTACCATCCGGGATTAATAATACAAGTGAAACCCGTAAGGTCGCACCTGACTGAGCTAAGAGCTTATATTAACAGCAAGGTAACATGGACATGCCTATAGAGAAAACACTTGAACTCGCCCTTTGTCTCTGCTCGCTGCAGAGATATCCAGCTAAATTTAATCAGGGAGGGCACTATTTTTATCAGCTAAATAAGTCTTGGGGCTGATTACATAGTTAGATCTTGAATCCAAAGTCATTTTAAAATATGGAGTCATGGACAATAATACTTGAACATTTAATAGTACAAATAGTCACTAGTTTGATTGAATAGTTTAATAGTTACGTTGTTATGTGTGTGCAAATGTATATTGGAAAGATTTATTCTTATGTTATAATCTATCATCGAGTTATACTAGTACAGTTTCAGATATAGGGACACTTTCCTTGCATTACAATTCATATTGCCTGCAATTCCCTATATACCTCCTATAAGTTATGGGCACAGAAAAGGATGGCATGTATTCCCCTCTCGTAACCAGCAGCGGGGGGTTGCGGAGAGTGAAGCTATGTTATGCACTTTATAACTTACTAGTACTAAAGCCTGTGTACACGGGCCATTTTTTGCAGTACAGCGGTCCCACCCCTTGCTCTCTCCCCCTCTCTTTTGCTCTCTCTTCCCCCTCTCTTTTGCTTTCTCTCCCCCCTCTCTTTTGCTTTCTCTCCCCCCTCTCCTTTGCTCTCTCTCTCCCCTCTTTTGCTCTCTCCCCTCTTTTGCTCTCTCCCCTCTTTTGCTCTCTCTCCCCTCTTTGGCTCTCTCCCTCCTTTCTTTTGCTCTCTCTCCCCCCTCTTTTGTTCTCTCCCCCCTCCTCTTTGGCTCTCTCCCCCACCCTCTTTGACTCTCCCCCCCCCCCCTCTTTGGCTCTCTCTCCCTCCTCTTTGGCTCTCTCCCCTCTTTTGCTCTCTCTCTCCTCTTTGGCTTTCTCTCCTCTTTGGCTCTCTTTCCTCTTTGGCACTCTCTCCCCCCTTTTTGGTTCCCCCCCTTTGGCTCTCCCCCCCTTTGGCTCTCTCCCCCCCTCTTTGGCTCTCTCCCCCCTCTTTGGCTCTCTCCCCCCCCCTCTTTGGCTCTCTCCCCCCCCCTCTTTGGCTCTCTCTACCCCCTCTTTTGCTCTCTCTCCTCTTTGGCTCTCTTTCCTCTTTGGCTCTCTCTCTCCCCCCTCTTTGGCTCTCTCTCTCCCCCCTCTTTGGCTCTCTCCCCCCCCCCCTTTGGCTCCCCCCCTCTTTGGCTCTCTCTCCCCCCTCTTTGGCTCTCTCTCCCCCCTCTTTGGCTCTCTCTCCTCTTTGGCTCTATTTCCTCTTTGGCTCTCTCTCTCCCCACTCTTTGGCCCTCCCCCCTTTGGCTCTCCCCCCCCTCTTTGGCTCTCTCCCCCCCCTCTTTGGCTCTCTCCCCCCCCTCTTTGGCTCTCTCCCCCCCTCTTTGGCTCTCTCCCCCCCTCTTTGGCTCTCTCCCCCCCCTCTTTGGCTCTCTCCCCCCCCCCCTCTTTGGCTCTCCCCCCTCTTTGGCTCTCCCCCCTCTTTGGCTCTCTCCCCTCTTTTGCGCTCTCTCCTCTTTGGCTCTCTCTCCTCTTTGGCTCTCTTTCCTCTTTGGCTCTCTCTCCCCCCCCCCTTTGGCTCTCTTCCCCCCCCTCTTTGGCTTTCCCCCCCCCCCCTCTTTGGCCCTTCTCCCCACCTCTCCTGCTCCCTCTCTGGCTCTGTCTTAATTGAAAGCCTTTGCCTCTCTGGCCACGCCCCCACCGCGGCACCCCACCCGACCACGCCCCATTGCGGCGACACCCGTCCAGCCATGCCCCATCGCCGCGCCCATCCACACCCCTCTCTATGCCCGCCCACGGGCCCTCGCGACGCCCGGCCACGCCCCCATCGTGATGCTCCCGTCAGCCACGCTCCCTGACACTCCGCTTCAGCCTTGCTCTGTGCTGAGTGCTGAGTGTCAGGATCCAAACGGCCTGGTATGTTTGTCACATGCAGTCTCTACTGCGCATGACTGCATCTGACAAACATACTTGGCCATTTATTATATAGGATAGTCCCTAATGCTTCAATATCTACCATTAAGAACTGCTTATACATACACATATCTTGCACCTAAGCTATTGTTCCTAGAAGTCAACCAGTATATTTTATCCCTTCATTGGGTCTCCTCCCTATACTCACAAGTTAACCAATAGGGGCCTCAAACAACAAATTTAACAGTAACAACAACAATTATTCTTCAAACAACAAAGGTCTGTGCAGGCTACATTTAATTCTTTGGTTGATAAACTGATAACTTGTCATGTTGTGGTTCCCAATCAGAATTCTTTGTAATATGTAAGTTTAATAACTGTTTTGCCTTCTTTTTTTTTTTCCCTTTCATATAGCCCCTATTCTTCTATATTGCATTAAAACAGCAGACCCAAGAGTGGTCCACATTGTTTTAAATTGGGATTAGAATGACAGATTTTTGGGAAGTACAAATATGTTCTTAAACATTGACTGTATTCATATCTACAATCTTGTAAAATCTGTAAAAATTCTTGTAAATTTTTTTTTTTAATTTGTAATGTGCAATTCCTCAATAAAAAATAAATACAAAAAAGTCAGTATTTAGTGTGACCTACCTTGGCACTAAGCACATCTTGAGCTCTTTTGGGGAGACTGCCCTGCTCATGGGATATTCCTCTATCAGACCAAACTTGGCCAGTAGTCTTCTTACCCCCACATCAAGTAAAATTATAGGAAATATCCCAGAACAGAGAGAGTTCATGAAATGAGGTAAGCAGTACTTCATGGCAATGAGATGAAGGCAGAGAATGATCAAGACAGGCAGAGTCCAGCAACAGGAAGACAATCCAGCAGAATAGCAGTTCGGGGTAAACCAATAGAATATTCAGGAACAGGCAAGTATCAGCAACAAAGGATATCCAGCAGTATCAGAGTTCAGGGGTAAACCAATAGAATGGTCAGATAGGCAGCGTTCAGCAATGGTAAAGCAATCCAGCAATTCAGGGGTTAACCAAGCAAAGTGGTCAGACAGGCAGAGTTCAGTATCAATTAGGCAATCCAGCAATTCAGGGGTTAAGCAAGCAGAGTGGTCAGACAGGCAGAGTTCAGTGTCAATTAGGCAATCCAGCAATTCAAGTACACAACACCCAGGAGCACACAAAGTAACACCTATACTTGGGCAGACAATGTAAGTAACTAAGGTACTTACATAGGTGTAGATTCGCGCCAAGGAGGAGACAGCTGATCCGGACCAGCATTGGAAGACCCAACATGCGGCGATGACGTCATTGCCGAGCGCAGAAGAAACCCCAGAGTCCATGGCAACGGCCATGGTAACTGGAGGAAAGCCGACAGCGTCTGTGACAACGGCCACAAGAGACGAGCGGCGTGACAGAGCCCCCCCTCCTCCAAAGGGTACCTCCGGGACCCTATATAGGCTTGGTGGGCTGAGCAGCATGAAACCTGAAGACCAACTAAGGAGCGTGCACATGACTGGCAGGAGCCCAGGAACGATCTGCCACAGAGTTACCCTTCCAGTGCACAAGGTATTGAAGTTGTCTGTACCTGGAATCTAAAACCTTGGCAATCTCATACTTAGGTTCGCCATGACCCAAGAGCGGAAGAGGAGGAGTTCTGAGTCGTGTATATCTGTTTGTGATGTAGGGTTTGAGCAGAGAGATGTGGAAGACCAGATGAATGTGCAGGGCTTTGGGTAAGGTCAATTTGTAGGCAACAGGAGATAATCTTTTAAGGATCTTGTAGGGAATGATGTAGCAAGGACCAAATTTGTGGCAAGGCTGACGTAAGCGAACGTGTCGAGTAGAGACCCAGACTCGCTCACCAACAACAAAGGCACGAATAGTAGCTTGATGATGGTCGGCATGCCTTGTGTATCTGGAAACAGCTGAACGTAAGCATATACGCTGCCAATGGGTAGTAAGGTCAGTGAAACGACGGTCACCAGCAGGAACTCCAGTAGACTGAGCTGAAAGAGGGAAGAGACAGGGTTGATAACCTGCTGCAGCTTTAAATGAAAAGCATTGTAGAGATGAGTGCTAATGACTGTTCCTTGCTAGTTCAGCTAGGGGCAAGAGTCCTGATCAATTGCTATGCTGAGAATTGACATAGGATCTTAGATAGGCTTCGAGGTCTTGATTCGTCCTCACCGTCAGACCATTGGATGATGGCCAGAAGACAAAGATAAAGTTGTCCTAATCATTTTGCAAAAAGCTCTCCAGAAAGTGGAAACAAATTGAGGTCCTCTGTCAGAAACAATATTTACAGGTATACAATGAAGGCGTACCACATGAAGAAGAAACAAACTTGACAACTCTTGGGCAGTAGGTAGTTTGACCAAGGGCACAAAATGAGCAAGCTTGGAGAATCGATCCACCACAATCCATATAACCGTATGGTGGTCAGGAGGTCCACAATAAAATCCATGGTTATGTGTGTCCAAGGTTGTTTGGGAATGGACAACGGTTGAAGTAAACCATGAGGCAAGGATCGGGGAGTCTTATTGGCAGCACAAGTCATGCAGGCCTTAACATAATCCTGAGAATCAGACTTCATGGTAGGCCACCATACATGTTGGGAAAGGCGCTTAAAGGGTCTTGTTAAACCAGGATGTCCTGATAGTTTGCTGTCATGAGCCCAGGATAGCCCAGGGGTGCAAAGGTTCAGAGGTACAAAGAGGATCTCAGGGGCTTCAGGAGGCTTTCCAGACTGGGCACGTTGCAGTTTTTGAAGTAGGGAGGTGTTAAGTTGAGCAACCACACAGGAGGGAGGTATGATGTGTTGAATAGGAGCTTCAAAAGAGTCACTAGACTGAGGAAACTGGTGGGAAAGAGCATCAGCCTTTTTATTTCTTGGTCCCAGGAAGATAAGAGACTACAATGTTAAAACGGGAAAAGAATAAGGCCTACCTGACCTGTCGAGGATTGAGTCGATGAGCAGTCTCTAGGTACATCAGATTCTTGTGGTCAGTGAGAATCTGAATAGGGTTGGCGGTACCGTCCAGCCACTGATGCCATTCGGTCAAGGCCATTTTAATGGCTAAGAGTTCACGATTTCCCACTTCGTAATTCTTGTCAGCAGGAGTAAAGCGTTTAGAGAAAAAGGCTACAGGGAGCAACTTACAGGTTAAAGGATCCCTTTGGGTTAAGACTGCTCCAGCTCCAATCTCGAAGGCATCAACCTCCTAATGGGAACTGCAGATCAGGATTGGGATGGCAGAGCACAGGAGCAGAACAAAAGAGCTTTTTCAGATGAGAGACAGCATCCACGGCTACAGGAGGCCAATTTTTGCAGTCCCTGTTTCGTTTAGTCAACTCAGTGAGCGGGGCAACTATTTGGGAGAAGTTCTTTATAAACTTGCGGTAATAGTTGGAGAACCCCAAAAATCTCTGTAGTTCCTTTAATGAGGTGGGTTGAGGCCATTCCAGAACTGCGGTTAGCTTTGTAGGATCCATGGCAAATACCTTCCTTCGAGATGACATTGTCAAGGAACTGGATCTGAACTTGATCAAACTCACATTTTTCCAGCTTGGCTACATGTTCTACAGTAAAAGAGCGGGTGAAAGATATGGCGATTGGACACAGATCGTAATATAACCATTTTTCACAATGCAGACCTAATTTGGAACTTTTAGCGTAACATCTACTTGTTTGTGAACTGTCATTTGAATGCACTAAAAAACTTGCTGTTCTTTGTCATCACTGGTTGGCTGTTAAGTATCGTGTGACTGGATATAGTGAAGCGGACCTGATTTGGAACTTCTTCGGTCTGATTGCTTGTTTGATAACTAGAAAGGTGAAAACATAAATTATGCTTATCTGATAATTTCATTTCCATCGTTATGAGGAGAGTCCATGGCTTCAGAACCTGACCACCAGGAGGAGGCAAAGACACCCCAGCCAAAGGTTAAATACCTCCCCCACTCCCTTGTTCCCTTGGCAGAATGACTGGGGGATGAGGGAACAGTAGGAGCAATATCAGGGTATAAATGGTGCCGGAAGAAAAAACTAAAGAAATTTAGGTCCGCCCAACAGAGGACCGGGCGGGAGCCGTGGACTCTCATCGTAATGATGGAAATTAAATTATCAGGTAAGCATAATTTGTTTTCCATCTAATACAAGAAGAGTTCATGGCTTCATTCATTACTTATGGGAAACAAATACCCAAGCTCTAGAGGACACTGAATGAAAATGGGAGGGTAAAAAGGAGGCAGACCCTATTCTGAGGGCACCACAGCCTGCAAAACCTGCAATAACATTTTCTAGCAGTCTGATGCAGAGAGAGTCACTCTGTGGCCCTCTCTGCATTGGCCATCGATGGCCAGGATCGTTGGTGGGTGGGAGCCGGATGCAGGGAGGCGGGTGGGCGGCCATCGGTGGAGGAAGTGCGTCAGAGGGGGCAGGATTGCGTGCACGGGGGCGGGAGCGCGTGCACGGGGGCGGGAGCAGGTGGGAACGCTACACTATAAGAGAATTAAAAACGTTCATAAGGTGGGAGAGAGGACTGGGGAGGGCGGGAATTTACAGATAATGGATCTGGGGGGTTGGATATTGAAGGGGGATGCTACACTACAGAAAATATTGAATAAGTCTATAATAAAAAAACATTTTTTTAAAATAATACCATATTTTATGGCAAACTGGGTTCTGACAGACAGCTGCCAGTACCCAAGATGGCGCACAATAAGGTAGAGGTGGAGGGTTAGAGAGCTGTTTGGGGAGGGATCAGGGAGGTTTATTTAACAGTTTAAATAATTGTTAGCCAAAGTTGCACGACCTCTGGTCTGTGCTAACTACAGTACCATAGAACCCTGACATGTTTCACCGGCTTTTTCGAAGCCGGCGAAACATGTCAGGTGAAAGGGCAGATGAGACCCTTTGATTTTAGCTATCTAGCAAGAAATTAGGGTTATTCAAATGATATCTGACACACAAACCACCAAAAACAATCAGCGCAACAGTCACTCAGCAAATATATGAATATGTGTATGGGAGATATTAACTAAAGATATATATAGCAATAGAATGGACACAGCACTAAAATAGCACAAAAAATGGCAATAAATATGGATCTAAATATTACTTAATAAAGGTGTTATATCGGTAGCGAATAGTCCAAAATAATAAAAGTCCAAAACAGGTTATAAACTCAAATTGAGAACAGTCTTACTAATACTGAAAGATGGTGTCTGGAGAATTCTTTTTGAAAACGCAGTTGCAGCTGCTTGAAAAACACTGCTTGTCCTGCAGCTGATACACAGTAACTCCAATCCCACAAAAGACAGCGCAATCTGTGAAGGCAAACAGATAGACTCCAATAGTGCAATATTGTATGTAAAAAAACAGCACTTTATTGACAAACACTTTAGCCAGAATACTCACAATATGCGAGATAAAAACATGCACAAAAAGGTATCTTTGTGTAGCGATATAGCCCGGTGATTGTGTGGTCAAAGGAAGCTTGGGAGAAAAGCAGCAGATTTTCCGGTCGGCGTGTGACGTCAACACCCGACAAACAGCTGATCGATGTTTCCCTTAGTCCCAATACACACAGGCTTGCCGAGCTTGCAGAGCTTGTTGCCTCAACGCGTTTCTCGCCCCCTACTGGGCGCTTTCTCAAGAGGAATAGTGATCTACCGGACTGTCTCTTCCTTAATTTATATCCAGTGCAACAGCACCATCTATCTAAAGAATCAATTATTGCACTTAATATTGGAATAATATTAGATGAAGATTTGTAACCACTCAATATATTATCCTATTCTAATATCCAAAACAGTTAGTAGTCTAAATTTTTAAAAGTAATAATTTAACATGAGTAGACATATATTCTTATATACACAAGATTAATAAATACATGATTAGTTGGGTCCTAAAAACAGTATATTATACTTATCACTAACTAAATTAAAAAAATTTTTAAAAATACATTTTTTTTAAAAATAAATACATAATACATTAATATAAAAAATTATTCTTTTATATCCATTTTCAATTCTAAAAATTAAATTAAATTGCTTGAAAACCTTTATTATTATTAATAATATTATTAATTGTTCACTAATGTTACAATTTATGTTATGTATGCTGCCACATCTAAGTCGGCATTTAGACCCCTAGGCGCAAGAGTTCCCAATTTGTATATCCAGAATGTCTCTCTGCGCCTAAGGGCCAAAAGTCTGTCACCACCCCTGGAACTTGGTTTAATCATTTCTATGCCCATCACAGTAAGGCATTTCGGATCACAAGCATGTTTTTGAGAGTAGTGAATTGGTACACTATGTTTTAAGATAGGCTTCTTTATATTATAAATATGTTCACTAAATCTCTTGGATAGGCATCTCTTCGTACGACCTACATATTTCAATCCACAGCTACACTCTAAAAGATATACTACATAAGAGGTTTTACACGTAATAAATTGTTTGACTGTATATTCCTGTCCTGATGTTGATGTGAAAGCTGATCTTTCTTTATTAATACATTTACACATGGGGCACCTAGCTTTGTGACATCTATAGGTACCTTTTAAATTTAAAAAATTGATATTATGCTTGACTGGTTTTAGTTCCTTCAACTTACTTGGGGCCAGTATGTTTTTCAAATTAGTATTTTTTCTATATACAACATTTGGCTTTGTATCTAATTCATTTTTTATCAGAGGGTCCCCTTTTAGAATAGGCCAAAATTTATTAAGTATTTTTTTAACATTCATAATACCTTCTCCATATGTAGTAATAAATTTAACTGTTTGTGTATTTGATTTTAAAGCTATTTCTTTTTGTTTGTTTAATAAGCATTCTCTATCTATCTGATCCACTTCATTCATAATATGTGTTAAATGATCTCTATTATGTGATTTGCATATCAATTTTTCTTTTAAAATTTCTGCCTCACTATTATAGTCATCTATTTTCGAACAATTTCTTTTTATCCTAACAAATTGACTTTTGGGGATATTTTTAACCCATTTTTTATAATGGCCACTAGTGGCGTGTAATAGACTATTGCTGTCTACCGATTTTCTATAATTTTTGGTGTATATATTATTGTCCTCTATAAACACCAATAGGTCCAAAAATTCAATTTTCTGCTGTTGGATATTGCCCACAAACTTTACATTAAAATCATTGGTGTTAATAAATTCAATAAAATTGATTGCTTCAGTTTCAGGGCCCTCCCAAATAATAAAAACATCATCTATAAAACGTCTATAAAAAATTAAATTGTTTTTGAAATGGCTGTCTTTCCAAATAAAATTCTCTTCAAAAAGACCCATAAATAAATTGGCATACGATGGGGCAAATTTCGTCCCCATCGCCGTGCCACATATTTGGTGAAAAAAATCCTTCTCAAAAACAAAATAATTATGTTCTAAAACAAATTTAATACAATATTCTAAAAATCGTATTTGATTGTCTGGAAACATCCCCTTTTCCTTTAAAAAATGAGAACAAGCTTTAATTCCAACATTATGTTGGATAATTGTATACAGTGAGGTTACATCACAAGTGATGAACCTCATCTGACTGTTCCATTTGATATTTTGAAGTTCATGTATTAGGTGTACCCCATCTTTTAAGTAAGATTTTAATTTCACAACAAGGGGTTGAAGGAAGTAATCAATATAACTCGACAGATTTGCTGTCAATGAGTCGATACCCGAAATAATGGGTCTTCCTGGTGGGTTTGAGATCGACTTGTGTATTTTTGGCAAGTGATACATGATTGCCAGTTTGGGATGTTCATTATATAGGAATTTATACTCATCTTTAGTTAGAATATTCTCTTCCATCCCTACATTCAACATATTTTTTAACTCATGTAAAAAGATCTTAGTTGGATCACCTTTTAATTTAATATAAGTAGATGAATCACTTAATAATCTCAATGCCTCATTTATATACACTTCTCTGTCTTGAATTACTATGCCTCCACCTTTATCCGCTTGGCGAATAGTAATATTATTATTATTAGTTAAAGAATTCAACGCTTTTCTTTCAAAGGTGTTGAGATTATCTTTAAAATCAATATTAGCAGGTAATGTTTCTAATTCTTTTTCAACCAAATTCTTAAAACTTTTAATATATTCTCCCTGTGCACTGATCGGATAAAAGGTACTACAAATGATATCTGAGCTGACATACATTGTATACTCCGTTAAGTGAGGTAATTCGTTAGGGGCTCTATGGTACTGTATTGAGCACAGACCGGAGGTCGTGCAACTTTGGCTAACAGTTATTTAAAACAATACGAAGGTGCAACTTGCTACGATTTATACTTAACACACCAACCTAATTTAGAAGTTATAATATTTATTGCACTTAGAACAACATAATTAAAAATCCTTTTGTCTAATATAACCTGGCTGCAATACGCTTCAACTTTTTAAGCATTTAATTTGTGGAAGGCAATTGCATGTTTAATGCTGAATAGTAAACCAACAGGGCAGTTTGCACTATATTAAGGGTATTTATTATTGGGATCGTTGATCCAATAACCCCCATTTGATAGCATAACTAACAAAAGGCTCAGAACTCACCACAAATTTCTAGCCATTGTCTCCAACGGATACATAGTATGCAATAATTTGGACGTCTGTAAATCATTACCAGCATAGTATATTATTAACCCTAGTCAGTTTGCACCACTGGAAGTAGTAATTGATGTTGGGGTTTAAGTTTTATCAATAGAATTTCACCAGTTTGACACATGATTGGCCAATGGGCCTTTTTAAGGAAGCGTTGGTGGACGATCGGGTTAGCCTTTGAAAAAGCAGAAGCGAATCGCGGGTTAGGCGTTCACACTGCCGCTCTACTTATTTGTACTTTAAAACAGATATAATAGATACAGCGGGTAACTTCTATAACTTTAAAACTTCAGTGGTAATTTGTTGGCTCAACGTTTGGGCAATAATTATATTATTTTAATGGGAGATGGGGCGGTAGTTTACTGCAGTGCGGTGATTTGTTTCGCTTAGACTGCACCTTTCCCATTATAGCTGAATACATCTTACTATAGAATATTAAAGTTACCAGCACACTATACAGACCTGATATTGATTATTAGTAATTGGGTACTAGGAGTTTCACTCCACTTTGGAGAGTAGGCAGTGCTCTTTTTTTGTCTTTTTATTTCTATATATACTTAACTTAAAACTGTTTTCTTTTTTTGTAATAACGTGTGATGAATTTTAGTTTAAATGGTGGCATGGTCCACAACACAATTATTATTTTAAACCTATTTGTAAATAAATGTTATGTTTTAATAAATTCAACAACACTTTGAATACACTCCACCATAATAGGATTGAGTAATAATCCTCCCAAGTGTGCCCCATAATGCTTCTGTCCTCTCCTTATTTATTAATCTAATCTATACTTGGCATTAGGCACTACCTCCTCTAATACATAGGTCTAATTGGAGTGAGGTCTTTGGATTATTACCTCCAGTTTTCCCACCTCCCCCTTTAGGTGATAAGGGATTTGTATCATAATTTTATTTGTAATTTAGTATAGGGTAGGGCTTTTTTTTATTTTGGGGGTCTTTTTTATTTTATTAGGGGGATTATAGTAGGTGTAATTAGTTTAAAATCCTTGTAATTATTGTATTATTTTTTGTAATTTAGTGGGGGGGGGGGGTTTGTACTTTATTTTATTTTATTTTATTGTAATTAGTTTAATTTAATTAAGGTAATTAATTTATTTATAGTGTAGTGTTAGGTGTAATTGTAACTTAGGTTAGGGTTTATTTTACAGGTAAATTTGTACTTATTTTAGCTATTTAATAACTATTGTACCTAGTTAAAATAAATACAAAGTTGCCTGTAAAATAAAAAATAAATCCTAAAATAGCTACATTGTAATTATTAGTTATATTGTAGCTATCTTAGGGTTTATTTTATAGGTAAGTATTTAGTTTTAAATAGGACTAATTTAGTTAATTGTAGTTATTTTATTTCGATTTATTTAAATTATATTTAAGTTAGGGGGGGTTAGGTTTAGGGTTAGACTTAGATTTAGGGGTTAATAACTTTATTATAATGGCGGCGACGTTGGGGGCGGCAGATTAGGGGATAAGACGACATTGGGGGCCGGCAGAGTAGGGGTTAATAAATATAATGTAGGGTTCGGCGATGTTGGGGGCAGCAGATTAGGGGTTCATAAGTATAATGTAGGTGGCGGTGTCCGGAGCGGCAGATTAGGGGTTAATAATATAATGTAGGTGTCGGCGATGTCGGGGGTGGCAGATTAGGGGTTAATAAGTGTAAGATTAGGGGTGTTTAGACTCAGGGTTCATGTTAGGGAATCAATGGGGCTGCGTTATGTGAGCTAAATTTTGCTCTCCGCTCACTTTTTTGCGGCTAACGCCAGGTTTAAAAAAACCTGTAATACCAGCGTTGTTTTAGGTGAGCGGTAAGCATAAACTAAGCGTTAGCTTAGTAATCTAGGTAAAAGTTTATATTTTTAATTTCTTTGTGGCAATACACCACCCTCCAGCAATCTATATTATACATGTGACAATAGAGTGCTACAAGTGTATACTTTTTTTGCAACTAATCTTTAGTTGTATTGGTCAAAATAATTGCACAAGCTGTTTGTAAATAATTTCAGTGAGAAACCTAAAGTTTGTGAAAAAATTTGTGAAAACGTGAACAATTTTTTTTATTTGATCGCATTTGGCGGTGAAATGGTGGCATGAAATATACCAAAATGGGCCTAGATCAATACTTTGGGTTGTCTTCTAAAAAAATATATAAACATGTCAAGGGATATTCAGGGATTCCAGACAGATATCAGTGTTCCAATGTAACTGTCGCTAATTTTGAAAAAAAGTGGTTTGGAAATAGCAAAGTGCTACTTGTATTTATTGCCCTATAACTTGCAAAAAAAGCAAACAACATGTAAACATTAGGAATTTCTAAACTCAGGACAAAATTTAGAAACTATTTAGCATGGGTGTTTTTTGGTGGTTGTAGACATGTAACAGATTTTGGGGGTCAAAGTTAGAAAAAGTGTGTTTTTTCCCATTTTTTCCTCATATTTTATAAAAAAAAATTATAGTAAATTATAAGATGATGAAAATAATGGTATCTTTAGAAAGTCCATTTAATGGTGAGAAAAACGGTATATAATATGTGTGGGTACAGTAAATGAGTAAGAGGAAAATTACAGCTAAACACAAACACCGCAAAAATGTAAAAATAGCCCTGGTCCCAAATGGTCAGAAAATGGAAAAGTGCTGTGGTCCTTAAGGGGTTAAAGGACTAATAGTGGTTAAGCGTTATAGCTCTTTTTTTTTTGACATGTTATGATTGCTCTTGAGAAAGATGTTCTGATACGTTGAAATGTGTTGAGCATCTTTTATTTGCTTTTATATTATTAAGAGCATATCAAATCTGTTTTTTCATCTGTATTTAGTCGAAAGTATTCCTCAAGCTTTTCCTGTAGCTGTTGTACCAGGAGCTGGTCATTTAGGAGATACTCATCCAGTCTCCAGATATAAGGTGTTATTGGGGAGTCTGGCCAATCAATTGAGCATCGGACCGGAGCATGGTCTGACCACGTGATTGTAGCAATGTCACTGCTGGTTATAGTTGCCAGGCCTGCGGATGCGAGTAGAAAGTGTAGTTTTTAATTGAGGGATGATAGGTACGCCAGACATCATGCACCACGAGGTCCGCGAGAGACCTGGTGAGATGTTTAATCACCCTATGGGGAGCGCTGGACAAACCGTCAGAGGTATCCAGGATAGGTTCCAGGGACACGTTGAAGTCCCCCCCTAAATAAAGAACGCCCCTCTGTATCTCCATGATTTGCAACATGACTTTTTTGAAAAACAAGTCCTGTGCTTTATTAGGAAAATATAGATTGGCTAGGGTCACCGGCCTATTATGTAATCTGCCCGTCAGGATTAGGTACCTACCATTTGGGTCTCCAATCATTTGTTCTAGCTGAAAGGGTATTGTGGAGCGGAGAAGTATTCCCACTCCATTTTTTTTGGACGGTCCAGAGGCAAAGTAAGCAGTCGGAAAGTGCCTGTTAAACCATTTCGGTTCCTTCCTTTTGGAGAAGTGTGTCTCCTGGATAAAGACTATGTCTCCACCCATCCTATGAAGGTCTCGGGTCACTATAGATCTCTTATTTGGGCCATTAAGGCCCTTAACATTGATGGTGATAAGTTCAATTGTGTTGCATCTCGCTGACGTATGTGCGCGTACCATTGGTAAGTTAACTATTGTACACATGCGAGGGAGGGAAAAAAAAAAGGGGGGGGGGAGGTAGAAAAGGAGGAGAGGGTAAAGCTTAGCTAAGCAAAGAGTATAGCTGAAACAGTAAGGAGCTCAGGTAGAGGTGTGAAAAAGATGGGTGAAGAAAGGGGATAGCGAGGAAAGGGAAAAAAAAGAAGGAAAGGGGTCAGAGGCCTAGTGTAGACCAAGACTGAGAATAAGAGATCACCCCTCTCAAAGAGAAAAGTGGGCTAGGTTTGTGTTGGAAAGAATATCAACCAAGCCAAGAGAAAACACAGATAACAATTAACCAGAGGTAGTAACCTCATCACTCTAATATATGTGATATCAACAGAAAAATAAACTTTGTTGGTAATCATGACCCAGAAAATACATGTAAATAGTATTGTTAGGACTGAGCATACATTTAACCAGAACCACAAAAATCAGTTGCAATCCCCCCGCCCGCCCGAGAAAGCCTTAACAAAGGAAGACTCTCAACCCTGCAAATAACCGCTTATCAAACACTTCTATGTCTCACCTTATACTTTATCTGCTTATCTGTCCTGTTGAATGGTCATATAGTGTACGGGAACTAAAGTGTACCTCATTCCCACACTCCTGCTACTATTGTGCCCCTAAGATGATAAGGCTAGGTGTGTCACTCCAACTCCCCCAAATCTCAGAGGCTTCAGTAAGTAAGAGGTGTGCAAACCTTTTGAACCCCAAGAGGACTGATAGCATATTAGGCTTGAAGACTGTCTAACCCTCAAGCCTCCATTCTCATCAGTGTTAGAGGAAGAGAGCAAACCTGAGATACCTATTAATATATAAACATTAGAATTATAACCTTTTATATCTCTTATGAACCCCAACTAACCTAACAATTCCTCACCCTCCCAGAAAGAGCCCAAGAAACCCTAAGTGTGAGAACCCTTCTTCTTCCTCTCCTTATCTCTCTCTTACTCCATCCCTTCCTCTCCTTCCCACCCCTCTTCTTTCTTACCTCATTCCTTCCCTCCCCCTTTTTCTCTCTTATACCTTGTTCCCACATCTCTATTCCTATTGCGCTTTAAATTGGTAAGGAGGGGCAGTACCCAAGTATGAAGTGGGCGTGTTACTCTCATCCTCTTAAGTTAAACCTTTTGAACTCTGTGGGTAGTGATAGTGTACCAGACCCAGGAGGTCATCTAACCCTCATGCTTCCCATCCCGTCAATGCTAGTGAAGTGGAGCAGACATGAGATACATATTAAAACAGTCACATTAGAGATATGACATTTTTACAATCCTCATAGGGACCCCAACTAACCCACGCACCTCCCCCCCCAGATAAGCTTAAAACATCCTAAGTATGTATACAGTGCTCTGCAAATGATATTTAACTATCTATTATGACAAAATCAATTCACATATAATTCAGCAGCCCAGGGGGTTGTTCCATTGCAATAGCAGAACACTCAGTCTGATAACAACACAGCCTCAAGAAAACTGAAATGGTTATTCCGTATACAACCTGTACTGTGCATCTACAGGGATACACGTAGGTCCATCTTTATTGTAGCAGGTTGTAGAGAGTCCCATATTGATCAAGAACTCCTGAACTTGATGCCACTGAAAAGAAGAAAAAGAAAAAACTCACACAGCAAACGTTAAACCCCTCCTGGGAGGCAAATAAGGACTGCTCTGTATTAGAGCACTGCAGTGGTGAACAATACACAGTCAGGTTCTCCAGGGAGACTAGATATCCTCAGGGCTAGCAAAGGGATCCGTAGAAAGTTATTAAATAAGCTCATTCGTGGCTCAAGTCAACAGCAATTATTCCAACTCCCGAGCTGCATCAGGCCCAGGTTGTCTTATATCTGCAACTATATTTGGAGGGGTGATTTGTACACCTAGGGCCCGGCTGAAGGCAGGGAGGTCAGCCGGAGATCTGAAGATAGCAGACGCCCCATTTTTAGAGGCAATTAGACAAGTAGGGAATCCCCACCTATACGGGATCTGTTGCTCCTTGAGTCTTGATGTTATGTAACGTAGATCTCGTCGTTTCTGGAGAGAGGCCGGACACAGATCGGTGAAGACCTGTATTTCTGTCCCCTCAAATCGCAGGGGGTGTTTGTTTCTTGTATGTCTTCTTTATCCTTATATGATAGAAGCTTAATAATGATGTCTCTGGGGGGTGCTCTGGCTGGTGGTCTAGGTCTGAGCGCACGGTGTGCTCTTTCAACTTGAATCTCCACAGCATCCGGCATATCTTTGAGAAATTTGAAGAATTCTTGGATGTAGTGGTTTATATCAGGCGGATTTACAGACTCAGGCACTCCCCGGAGCCGCAGATTATTCCGCCTGCTCCTATTTTCCAAGTCCTCAATTCTGTCAGTCAAGGACTGCACAGTTGCTTCTTGTGATTGTATACAGCTAGCCTGTTGCTGTAGATCTGAACGTATAACTTCCGGGGTTTCTTCCATTTGCGCAACCCTACGATCCACAGCAACTATGTCCTTTTTTAGTTCCCCAAACATGAGTTTCACATCAATCATTGCTTCCTTTATATCATTTTTGGATGAGAGGTGCCTAATGTCCTCTTTGGTGACATAATTAGACATTATATGTTCTGAGCTCATCACCTGCACAGCAGCTGTCTGCCTTGTAGTTTCAGGGATTTCCCTAGATACACCTGGGACCACCTCAGAAGAGATCAGATAATTTTCCATGCTGGAGGATTGGGAACTCTTGGAGGGTTTTGGGCCTTTCCTGTTGGCCATCTTTAAGGTCAGAGTAATGGGAGTCTCAAAAACCACTCCTTTATCAGCCGCTCAGATATGTGAGCTACATAACACAGGGAGAGTGGTTTTCAGGTGATTACTTTTGCGTGTAGTGAGGATCTGCTCCAGTCACAGCCCAAGTTCAGTAGATCCTCTCTAGCTCTAAATAAATTTGAATTGTGTGAGGCTTTCAGCAGATATGTTTAGGATAGGTCAGGGAGTGAGCCCGGTTGGTGTAAAATAGCTCATGTACTGCAGGGATCCGGCCCGGTTCTCACTACTCCGCCTATGTAATGTGTTGCCGCTTCTGATAGCAATCTAAGCAGAGAGGTTATCTTATAACTGAAAATGTAGGCACTCACCCCCTGGATCAGTGGTGTTTAAGTTCCGTATATCACCGACAGCAACCGTCAATGCAGCTTCGCGCCAAGTCAGACAGGTAGCAGCTGCGTCCCAATTTGCAAAAGGCCCCAGACTCCGGCCCGCCACTGCTCCGTTCAGCTGTTTCTCCGTGCGCTCAAGCCGACCCAGGCAGAGGATCCAAGTGGCTATGTTTTACGCCCGACAGCAAGGGCCTCCAGATATCTCCGGCACCCCCCTTCAGTGCAGTGTCTCTCCTTATGCTCTTTTACCCCTCAGTACCGCAATGAACACTCCTGGCTCCCTCCGGTCAACAGAGAGGTATCCCAAGAGTCAGGGTCCAAAGCAGACACCTTCAGGGTCAGTGAACAGTTGGTTCTGCCAAACTTAAGCGATTAAGGGTCAATCATTACCATGTATTAGAGCTTGAGGCTTCAGAGCTCGTCTAGTGTGCGGCCATCAGCAAGCGTGGCCAGGCTCCGCCCCTATCAAATCTGTTTTTAATTACACATTATTACAAAGGGACCTGGATCTTCTTTTATGCTACCAATAAAGGATTGAGAAAGCTAAACTTCTGCTCCCTGTGAGTATTTTTTAATTGGTGTTCTACACTATTGTGAATGTATATCTGCAGCATTTCAAGAAGAAGCGAATACTACACTTTTATTAATAGCAAAAAATAATAAAAAGTCCACAAGTCAAATAACAAGCCAGGAATCAAAACCAGAGCTGGTAGTCAGACGAGCCGAGTCAGGAGCCAAAGCCAGTAGTCAGACGACCCGGAATCAGGAACAAGGAGAACAGCAGAGTCGGGAACAAGCCAGGGATCAGGAACCAGGAGGGACGTCAGACAGCCAGGTAATACACAGGAGCTCTCACAAACAGGTCTGAGACAATGCAAGGGCAAAGCATACTGAATAGAGGCCCTTTAAATAATAATTGATGACATCACAATTCTGAGACCTCATCCTGTCTCACACGGATGATGTACACCAGTCTGGCCATGAAAGGAAGTGCAGGAAATGAGCAGCATCACACAGTATGCACCAGAGTCAGCAAGAGAGGTGAGTAAAATGGCTGCCAGCAGCACATGACAAACAAAGCAGGGAAAAACCCTGACACCCCCCAGGACCTGCACCAACACACACATTGAGACCCGTAGTGCATTTTAATTATTTGATATTTTCCTTGGAATATGGCCATAGGTAGAGATAGAAAATTGATGGCACTACTTTGTAATAATGAGGGATTTTGCCACCAAGGATATTTATCAGGCCTTAAAGGGTTAGAAATTGTTGCAAATTGTATATAAATAAAATACCTATTATTATTAATATATTGAATGTAAGCAAATCAAACTATTTTTGTGTGGAAATGAAGCCTCTACATACCTTTGTATAAACTTTGAAATTCTTATGAAAGGAGCGGTAACGACCGCCGATAAAAAGAGGCAGAGTTTATGCAAAACCAAATACGGAGCCCCATCCAATGGTGAAGCAGCTGCGGACATTAATTTTAATATTTAAATGCTCTTATTTATGTGCACATTGCATGCGCACTTGTAATGTAAGGGATACGCAAGCGCACAATGTATAGAAACGCACAGCGGCCATATTTTCTTTTACTATTCATGGTCCATACCATATAATAAAAAAACTATTCAAAATGCTCTTTGGTCTAGGGGCACTTTGCATACTTACCTCCACCTCTCCTTCATCTATAACGTCCGCTCTTTCCTCTCTATGAAACTTCAGTGCAGCGGTGCAACACTCCCTCCGGCATCAACGTCACAATCCACGTGACCATCAGGTACTTCGATCATGAATCTGCGCATGCGTTAGGCTGTGAGTTGTTATAATGCGCATGATGTAATAAGTATTTTAAACAAACATCTTAAAATTCTCAGAGAAGACACAAGTCTCAATACTGTTATAGGAAAGAAAATCCAGATAGGATATAGACGAACCATAAACTTGAAAGATATACTAAGTCCAAGCCACTTTGTAAAGAGGAAACCGCAATTGACCCAATAGCTCAAGGTAACTTTCAATGCAGGAACTGTTCAGTCTGCAAACATATTCAAAAAGTAAAATCAGTAACCGATAGATTTGGAGAAGTTCATAAGATCCAGAATCGCATAAATTGCAATACAGAATGTGTTATCTATTCTGCCAGATGCAGCTGTAATCTGATATATATATATATATATATATATATAGGGATGACCTCAAGAAAACTATGTGTAAGAATGCTTGAACATCTAAGCAACATAAGAAACGCCAACAAATATAAAAGAGATAACAAAAGTCTAGCGTCCCATTTTCTCACTCACCATCAAGGCAAAACCACTGCATTCCAATGTTTTGGCATAGAGAAAATAACTATTGGAATAAGAGGTGGGAATCTGGAAGAAACATTACTAAAAAAGGAAAGTCACTGGATCTATCTGAACACGGTGCATCCAAAGGACTTAATAGAAATAATAACTTTTTTACATATCTATAAGATCTATATTATACACTTCAGTACCAAATACAATTACAGTAGACATGATATATTGTCTATAACTCCATATTTGATATAAATTATCCAATCTATAAGAAGATAGAGAAGGTGCCACATAGCATAATTCTGTGTGATATGTCAGGAAGATAATTCAAACTCTGATACACTCACGTTTTGTGAAGCAGCAAGATGTGGTGCAGACTGGGCAGACCGGAATCTTAGAGTTGTCCGGTGAAACTCTTCTCTTAAGCTCCCAGGAACCAGGTCTCAGTCCCTATGCAATGGGTAATGAAATTGTAACCCTTGGGGATACACCTCGCTGTTCCCACCTCCAAGTGTTGGAAAATTAAAAAGCAAAAGAAGTCCAAAGTAGCAAGTTGCATAAAAACAAGTGTTTATTAACACAAAAACACAGCAACGCGTTTCTCAGTAACCAGTACTGTTTCTTCAGGCTGATAAAAACATTTCAAACTTGCTACTTAATATACACCAATGTAGCCAATACAAATGGCTGTTAAAAGTACACACACTTTTTCGTTGATTAGTAACATGATTACCATATGGTGGTGTGTTACAATAGGATACATAAAACATCAAGTACTATATAAATAGTTTAACATAATATACAGTGCGTCCTAAAAGGATATAAATATATGCAAGACAAAAGAAAATATAAATGATAAATAAAAGCAAGACAAAAAATAGTAAGTGTCTTCATATCCATTTGTAACAATGTATACTTATACAGGATATGATCATGGCTAATATTATCATCATGAGATGTATTAAAGTACCAATTCCTTTCCTTCTCTATACATATTCGGTAGTCAAAACACGGTAATAAAAAAGGTCAATGTTAAAATAACTATCCCAGGTACTAATATGTCAGATCTCTTATATATGAGAATTATTATTCGTTAAGAGAACTTAACTCACTATCGACCTTAATCTTAATATTCTAACATAAAACTTTCAGAAATGTTCGCTAATGTGCAATTGACCAATAGGCTCTCATTAGCTGACGCATCAATCTCTAATAGGTGCTTTGTGTTGTAACTTAATCGTAGTTCCTATGTTGAGATTCTCAATGCACGCCCATATGGGCAGCGTAATATTTATACAACTGTCTCTACATACTAATCCCTTCGGGTGCAAGACCCATCAGCCATCTGCAACCAAAGGCGGGCCACAAGGGAATACAGAAAGGATCTATAATAAATAACCTAACATGCAGCTCAGTAAATGGAACTAAATTTGTGGTCAGAGACAAACAAAACGACAATGGGAGTCGTCCGTCACAGCCAATGGGAAAGCTGACAAGTCTAGAACCAAAGAAATGGTATATAAAATACATATATTAATTATGTAAACAATTACTTCCAAAATGATTGCTAGACAAGCGACCCATAACCCCTTTCCTCTATTTTATTAAATGTATTAATATCGACACTAGGTGAATTGTGTTAAATCTAATCTGTGATGTAAAAAAGTATATTATACTAGTGTACTAAAAAAAGGAATATATATGAGAATAAAAATTTAATAAATAAATTTGTGATTGTCTATCTTATCTTAAATAGACGTATTAGTGTATGTGAGGCACATTATAAGTGAGTAAATATTTTACCCGGATTGTGCTATAACAATGTTATTGTGAAAATACTCTTACTAGGTTAACAATTGTTCATAAAACGTGTGGTATCTAATCTATATTATCACCTCCATATATAAGTGATATGTGTTAAACTTTAAGTGAAAAAGGCTACTAGATCCACATTCATATGGAGACCATTAGGATACAAAGTACCCAGTTGGTAAATCCAAAAGGTCTCTCGCTGACGTAATCTACTGTATCTGTTGTGTAAATTAGAGGGGGTAATGTATTCAATGGGTGTAATTTGAAAGGTATTCAAATTTCCCTGATGTGCTGAATGGCAGTGTCTAGGGATGCTATAATTTTTCACTCTGTTTGCAGGTCAATAAATACACCACGTAGGATGAAGCACAAGTAAGGTGGTCTTGTACTGAAAATGTTAGGCCCGTGGTATGAGATGTAAAGTTTGTAGTTCCTGGTGTAATATATTTACACATTCTACATCTCTTATTTAGACATTTAAATATACCCTTTTTAATGCCTTTCCTTTTCACATTTGTGAGGGATCCTTGAATTTTTTTTAGTTTGATTATTTTTATAGCTAGCAAATTCCTAAGTGTTAGTGCACGTCTGAATACACACTTAGGGTTGTTATCTAGATTTTTGTTCAATATTGGGTCTCTCATTAGTATACCCCAGTGTTTTTTTATGATTTTATTAATCAATTTATGGTTAGTGTTGGATTGTTTAATAAACATACTACCATTAGGTTTAGTTTGATCTTGTTTATTACTATCTTTAGTGGACTTTTTCTGGAAATAATCATCCCTATTATCTGATCTGGCTCTGTTTAGGCTTCCTTCTATTAGTTCACTAGGATATCCCTTTTCCAGAAACCTTTCTATAAGTATTAGGCTTTGTTTGTTAAAGTCAGATATATTGTTGCAATTTCTTCTTAGTCGTTTAAATTGCCCATAGGGGACATTTTTCTTCCAGGGTAAGTGATGGTTACTGGTAAAGTCCAAATAACTATTACAATCTACGTTTTTAAAGTGATTTTTGTACTCGATACCACTACTCACTCTGGATAATGTTAGGTGCCAATCCAAATACACTGCAGATCCTGTTTCTATAGAGCTGTTAAAAGTGAGTCCCATATTACTAGTGTTAAGATGTTTAATGAATGATTCAGCTGAAATAGAATCACCTCTCCATAGTATAATAAGATCATCTATGTACCGCCTGTAGAATACCAGGTTTGCCCCAAAGTCAGAGCTATATATATATACTCATTCTCAAATTTGCCCATGTATAGGTTCGAAAAACTAGGGGCAAAACTGGTACCCATGTCGGTACCCCGTGTCTGCAAATAGTATTCATCCTGAAATAAGAAATAATTATGTTCAAGGATGAAAGATATAAGTTGAAGTATAAACTGTTTCTGTAGGTTAGGCATACATATATCACTCTCTAACACACCTTGGTTCGCTTTCAGACCCATATTATGTGGGATATTAGAGTATAGTTTGTTCACATCGCTTGTTATCCATAACCAGTTGTTGCTAGTAGGTAAATTATTAAGCTTCAATAGAAGATCTGAAGAATCACATATATATGATTCCAATGCAACCACATATTTTTGCAGAAAATAATCTACGTATGCTGATACATTATCTGTTGAACTCCCAATACCTGCAATAATGGATCGACCAGGTGGATTTTGTTTGGTCTTTGTGGATTTTTGGGAGGTGATAGTAAAAAACCTTATTAGGTTTGATTGGAATCAGATATTCTCTCTCATTTTTATTAATAATTCCTTCTTTAAATCCAAAGTCTATAATACCCTTTAGAGTTTTTGTGTATCCATCAGTGGGGTCTGTTCTAAGTTTTTTATAATATTCTTGATCATCTAAGATGCGTCTAGCTTCCAAAAGATAATCTGTGAGGTTTTGTAGAACAATACCCCCACCCTTATCCGCCTGGCTGATCACTAGTTCAGAGTTGTTTCTAATGTTATCTACGGCTATTTTCCCCCCACTATTTAGGTTGTCTTCCAAAGATTTTTTTAGGTAGTTTTGAAAAATCATCCAAAACCATTTCTTTAAAAAGTTCAATATGAGGATTTTCAAACGTCGTTGGTGTGAAGTTAGATTTCTTTTTAAAAGAGGTATGTACATAGTCGTCTAAAAGGAGCTCCGCTAGCAAATCTGGCTCACTATATATGATGTTAGTTGTGATTCTACTTTCCATTTGGTTGGTAGGAATGGGCATAGCATTTGTTTCTTTTAGTTTTTTGTCAGCAAAATTTTTTTGTAGGGATAGTTTGCGTGTAAAGTTTTTCAGGTCAACGAACAAATTGAACAAGTTATGTTTGTTTGATGGACTAAAAGAGAGCCCTTTACCCAAAACTTATCTCATCATTAGTTATATGGTGGGAGGATATATTGAAAATACCTTGTTTTAGTGTCTGTAATCTCTTTTCTTTGGAGGCTCTATTACGTCCTCTGGATTCTCTTCCACAAACCCTCTTTTTGCTTTTTATTTGGGGGTATACGTGGTAAGAGGTTCAAGATAATGTGCTATCTTGGTTTGGGAATATCTTGGTGCAGGGCGCCTGTCTAAAAAATGATGATGTTCACTGTGTGTGTTCATGTTTCTCATTCGTTCAGAGTAAGGGGAACCTTTTGGAACCTGATAATGTTCATTATGTGTATTCATGTTCTTTCTAGTTCTTTCAGAGTAGGAGGAAGTTGTTGGAACCTGAACATCTGTTGTAGGGGTAATTGTTCTAACATCCTATGTCTGTTGGAATAATGATTAGCCTCCCTCATATGTTGATTACGATTATCAGTTAGTTTTTGTCTTAAATCATATGGGCGGGATTCTGATGTTTGCAAATTGTTTTTGTTATGATAATTTCCCTTGTGGTAGTTGTTTTTGTTATAATTGTTCTTATTTTAGTTCTTATTCTTAGTCTGCCTATTGACAAAAGTCCACCCTTTATTATCATTATAATTATTGTAATCCGTAGTGAGCGTATTTATGTTAGAGGATTCGCTAGTAACTGCCAGAAGATTTTTTGTTTTCTCTTTATTATAAGTATATACTATATCTTTCAAATAGTCATCCTGGTCTCTAGCCATTTCTTTTACAAGATACGACGAGTCCACGGATTTCATCCTTACTTGTGGGATATTAACCTGCTAACAGGAAGTGTCAAAGAGCACCACAGCAGAGCTGTATATATAGCTCCTCCCTTCCCTCCACCCCCAGTCATTCTCTTTGCCTGTCTTTGTACTAGGAAGAGGTAAAGTGAGGTGTTAATGTTAGTTTCTTCAATCAAGAAGTTTTTTTATTTTAAATGGTACCAGTGAGTACTGTTTCCCTCAGGGGGATATGGAAGAAGATTTCTGCCCTAAGGTTGATGATCTTAGCAGCTGTAACTAAGATCCATGTTGGTTACCACAGAGCTGAAGGTAATACAGGAGACATCTTCAGTGTGGAGACCGGTTCATGCTACAAGCAGCATTGAGGTATGTGCAGCCCTTTATTCTGAGGAGACTTGGTATATCAGAACTGGCTGACATTTATTTCCCTGCTGGGAAGGGGTAAGCAGTAGACCTGTTGTCAAAGGGGGGTGTTACTGAAACCTATGCATTATTTTATTTTATTCAGTTGACATTTTTTGGGCCAAGGAGTTTATAATGACAGTGTGCTGAAGGTTCATTATAAAAGACGCTGGGAGATATGTTTTGCGGTTTGGTGTTTATACATTTTTGACCGTAGTGTATACTAGGGGTAAATGTTTCCACATGGCTTGTATCGTTAACCGCTCCTCCATGCGGTTGTTTGGGCCTACTTGGTCATCTGTCCTGATAGGCGGGGCTTATTTTTGCGCTCTAAGACACGCAGACGCGCTCTGTATTCTGGCTGGGAAGCAGCAGGCTTTAGCTCCGGTGGAGCTTAAGCAGAGTTTTTCTTCTCCGGATTGTTGTCGAGTCATCTCGAAGTACCTTGGGGGCAGGTAGAATAGACTCGGTAGACATGAAAATATTTCTGACGGAGGTCAGAAAATCAAAGATTCTAAATACTTGCCGAGCACTTCAGTCCATTCCTCGGCTATCAGTGGCTCAGTGTATGGAGGTCATTGGATTAATGGTAGCGGCAATGGACATCATTCCGTTTGCTCGCTTTTATCTCAGAGCACTGCAGCTGTGCCTGCTCGGACAGTGGAATGGGGACTATGCAAATTTATCTCCTCAGATAAATCTGGATCAAGAGACCAGAGACTCTCTTCTTTGGTGGTTGTCGCCGGATCATCTGTCCCAGGGGACTTGTTTCCGCAGACCCTCGTGGGTGATAGTGACAACGGACGCCAGCCTACTGGGCTGGGGTGCGGTCTGGAATTCCCTGAAGGCTCAGGGTGTTTGGACTCAGGTGGAGTCTCTACTTCCAATCAATATTCTGGAACTGAGAACAATATTCAATGCGCTTCAGGCGTGGCCTCAGTTGGCTTTGGCCAAATTCATCAGATTCCAGTTGGACAATATCATGACTGTGGCGTATATCAATCATCAGGGGAGAACAAGGAGTTCCTTAGCGATGATAGAAGTATCAAAGATAATCCGATGGGTGGAGGCCCACTCTTGCTATCTTTTCCATCCGGGGGAGTGGGAACTCCATCCGGAGGTGTTTGCATCATTGACTCGCCAATGGGGCAGACCGGAATTAGACCTGATGGCATCTCGTCAGAATGCCAAGCTTCCTCGTTAAGGATCCAGGTCGAGGTATCCTCAGGCCGAACTGATAGATGCCTTGGCAGTACCTTGGTCATTCAGCCTAGGTTATGTGTTTCCACCGTTTCCTCTCCTTCCACGCGTGATTGCTCGGATCAAGCAGGAGAGAGCTTCAGTAATCCTGATAGCTCCTGCGTGGCCACGCAGGATTGGTATGTGGATCTAGTGGATATGTCCTCTCTGCCACCGTGGAAACTTCCTTTAAGACAGGATCTGCTCATTCAAGGTCCTTTCCTGCATGCAAATCTACATTCTCTGCAGCTGACTGCTTGGAGATTGAACGCTTGATTTTATCTAAGCGAGGATTCTCTGATTTGGTCATCAATACTTTGATACAAGCTCGAAAGCCTGTTACTAGAAAAATCTATCATAAGATATGGCGTAAATATCTTTATTTGTGTGAATCGAAGGGTTACTCATGGAGTAAAGTTAGGATTCCACAGGATTCTGTCTTTTCTCCAAGAAGGATTGGAGAAAGGGTTATCAGCAAGTTCCCTAAAGGGACAAATTTCTGCTTTGCCTATTTTGCTTCACAAACGTTTGGCAGATGTGCCAGATGTTCAGTCTTTTTGTCAGGCTCTAACTAGAATTAAGCCTGTATTTAGACCAATTACTCCTCCCTGGAGTTTGAATTTAGTTCTTCGAGTTCTTCAAGGGGTTCCGTTTGAGCCTATGCATTCCATAGATATTAAATTGTTATCTTGGAAAGTTCTGTTTTTAGTTGCTATTTCTTCTGCTCGAAGAGTTTCTGAGCTTTCAGCGTTACAATGTGATTCGCCTTATCTTATATTTCATTCTGATAAGGTGGTTTTACGTACCAAACCTGGATTTCTTCCTAAGGTTGTTTCAAATAAGAATATTAATCAGGAAATTGTTGTTCCTTCATTGTGTCCTAATCCTTCTTCTAAGAAGGAGCGTCTGTTACATAACTTAGACGTGGTCCGTGCCTTGAAGTTTTACTTGCAGGCGACTAAGGATTTCCGTCAATCATCTTCATTATTTATTGTTTATTCTGGAAAGCGTAGGGGTCAGAAAGCTACGGCTACCTCTCTTTCTTTTTGGCTGAGGAGTATCATCCGCCTGGCATATGAGACTGCTGGACATCAGCCTCCTGAAAGAATTACGGCTCATTCTACTAGGGCTGTGGCTTCCACATGGGCTTTTAAAAACGATGCTTCTGTTGAACAAATTTGTAAGGCTGCGACTTGGTCTTCCCTTCATACCTTTTCCAAATTTTACAAATTTGATACTTTTGCTTCTTCTGAGTCTGTTTTTGGGAGAAAAGTTCTTCAAGCAGTGGTGCCTTCCGTTTAGGTCTCTGCCTTGTCCCTCCCTTTCATCCGTGTCCTGTTGCTTTGGTATTGTATCCCACAAGTAAGGATGAAATCCGTGGACTCGTCGTATCTTGTAGAAGAAAAGGAAGTTTATGCTTACCTGATAAATTGATTTCTTCTACGATACGACGAGTCCATGGCCCTCCCTGTCATTTTAAGACAGATTAGATTTTATTTTTTACAACTTCAGTCACCTCTGCACCTTTTAGCTTTTCCTTTCTCTTCCTAAAAACCTTTGGTCGAATGACTGGGGGTGGAGGGAAGGGAGGAGCTATATATACAGCTCTGCTGTGGTGCTCTTTGCCACTTCCTGTTAGCAGGAGGTTAATATCCCACAAGTAAGGATTAAATCCGTGGACTTGTATCGTAGAAGAAATCAATTTATCAGGTAAGCATAAATTTCCTTTTTTTTCAACTTAATGGCAATGATTTCTTGTTGAAATGCATCTGTTTTTTTCTAAAACCATTTTATTTAGTTCCTCATATTCCTTATGTGACTTAAAGTCATTAAAGGGACATAATACTCATATGCTAAATCACTTGAAACTGATGCAGTATAACTGTAAAAAGCTGACAGGAAAATATCACGTGAGCATCTCTATGTAAAAAAGGAAGATATTTTACCTCACAATTTCCTCAGCTCAGCAGAGTAAGTTCTGTGTAAAAAGTTATACTCAGCTGCTCCCAGCTGCAGGTAAAAATTTTTAAAAAAATGAAGAAATGAACAGCAACCAATCAGCATCAGCAGTGCTGAGGTCATGAACTCTTACTGTGATCTCATGAGATTTGACTTAACTCTCATGAGATTTCATAGTAAGCTTCCTTTACCTGATTGGTGAAATAATATGAGAGTGCACGATGCTAGTCCCTTCAGATGTCCCAGGACAAACACACTAAAATGCTGCTTAGAAATCCTTTACAATGGGAGGTGGCTACTGAGGAACTTTTGAGGTAAAATATCTTTCTTTTTTACATAGAGATGTTCAAGTGATATTTTCTAATCAGCTTTTTACAGCTATGCTGCATCACTTTCAAGTGTTTAAACATTTGAGTATTATGGCCCTTTAAGTTGACTCTGTAGGTTCTCAATTTCTAAACTTGTTTTTTGTACCAAAGTTTCCCTTTGTGCTATTAGCAAATCTATTAATTTCAACGAACAATTTGCTAAAATATCCTGCCATTTGTAGAGTAGCTCTGGGTTATTTTTTAATGGAACAATTTTTGAAAATACGCAGACCTCTAGTAGCCTTTTTCACTTAAAATTTAACACATATCACTTATATATGGAGGTGATAATATAGATTAGATACCTCACGTTTTATTAGCAATTGTTAACCTAGTAAGAGTATTTTCACAATAACATTGTTATAGCACAATCCGGGTAAAATATTTACTCACTTATAATGTGCCTCACATACACTAATACGTCTATTTAAGATAAGATAGATGATCACGAATTTATTTATTAAATTTTTATTCTCATATATATTCCTTTTTTTAGTACACTAGTATAATAAACTTTTTGTACATCACAGATTAGATTTAACATAACAATTCACCTAGTGTCAATATTAATATATTTCATAAAATAGAGGAAAGGGGTTATGGGTCGCTTGTCTAGCGATCATTGTGGAAGTAATTGTTTACATAATTAATATATGTATTTTATATACCATTTCTTTGGTTCTAGACTTGTCAGCTTTCCCATTGGCTGTGACGTACGACTCCCATTGTGTTTTTGTTTGTCTCTGATCGCAAATTTAGTTCCATTTACTGAGCTACATGTTAGGTTATTTATTATAGATCCTGTCTGTATTCCCTTGTGGCCCGCCTTTGGTTGCAGATGGCTGATGGGTCTTGCACCCGAAGGGATTAGTATGTAGAGACAGTTGTATAAATATTACGCTGCCCATATGGGCGTGCATTGAGAATCTCAACATAGGAACTACGATTAAGTTACAACACAAAGCACCTATTAGAGATTGATGCGTCAGCTAATGAGAGCCTATTGGTCAATTGCACATTAGCGAACATTTCTGAAAGTTTTATGTTAGAATATTAAGATTAAGGTCGATAGTGAGTTAAGTTCTCTTAACGAATAATAATTCTCATATATAAGAGATCTGACATATTAGTACCTGGGATAGTTATTTTAACATTGACCTTTTTTATTACCGTGTTTTGACTACCGAATATGTATAGAGAAGGAAAGGAATTGGTACTTTAATACATCTCATGATGATAATATTAGCCATGATCATATCCTGTATAAGTATACATTGTTACAAATGGATATGAAGACACTTACTATTTTTTGTCTTGCTTTTATTTATCATTTATATTTTCTTTTGTCTTGCATATATTTATATCCTTTTAGGACGCACTGTATATTATGTTAAACTATTTATATAGTACTTGATGTTTTATGTATCCTATTGTAACACACCACCATATGGTAATCATGTTACTAATCAACGAAAAAGTGTGTGTACTTTTAACAGCCATTTGTATTGGCTACATTGGTGTATATTAAGTAGCAAGTTTGAAATGTTTTTATCAGCCTGAAGAAACAGTACTGATTACTGAGAAACACGTTGCTGTGTTTTTGTGTTAATAAACACTTGTTTTTATGCAACTTGCTACTTTGAACTTCTTTTGCTTTTTAATTTTCCAACACTTGGAGGTGGGAACAGCGAGGTGGATCCCCAAGGGTTACGATTTCATTACCCATTGCATAGGGACTGAGACCTGGTTCCTGGAAACTTAAGAGAGAGTTTCACCGGACAACTCTAAGGTTCCGGTCTGCCCAGCCTGCACCACATCTTGGTGCTTCACAAAACGTGAGTGTATCAGAGTTTGAATTATCTTCCTGACATATCACACAGAATTATGCTATGTGGCACCTTCTCTATCTTCTTATAGAATAACTCGATGTGGATGGCCTTATACCTTGAGGAGAGCTGCATTTCTACACTTATGTAGCACGAAACAGATTGGATAATCATACGACTATCATTTGTTTTAACATTTAAGCATATGTTATATTTGTGGTTCTCTATCTTATTGCTTCTAATATTAGTTTTCCAGCCTATTTGTATATGCACAGGATATTTTCTTTAATTTGGTGATATCTGTTTTTATTTTTTATTGTTATTCTTATATATTCCGTGATAGTGCCCCTATTTACACACCTTAGGGTGTTATTTAAATTATCCAATCTATTGCTTATTGGTTAATAAAACAATAATCCACATACAACTATCAGATTAGAAGTTAAGGAGAGAAGTTTTACTTTAGGAATATAATCCCAATAACACATATATATCATTTTTCACTTTAGAAATATTTTTTCACTAACACCATTTAAGTATGATTTAGTTTATCACTGAATTAATAAAGCATGAACCTTCGCTGTAGAGTCACCAACAAAATATTATACATAACCAAAACAACACTTTAGCACGATCAGACTAAATCCACAATGAAATATGGTTTCATTATTAGATTCTCACCTTATATAGATACCAGCAAGTGGTTATCAAAAATAATCACAATGCACTGTTTATAATGTTATCACATTTATGCAATATTTTATTTTTCTCACTGTAGTATATACCCAGATAGTTGTAACCAAATGTCAGATATATTTCAAGATAAAAATGTCTCTGAGTACACATTGCATACTGCAATTATTTAGATCTGTTACTATACAAACAGACATCATTAATAAGTAAAATCAAGATTCATATTCCTCAGAATCCACGACTATTCCAATACTAGATCACCTCTTTATGTACAAACCCTATATATATTGTTTTACAATGCAGTGAACAATATTATTTATTCGGATACCTCAAAAATAGACTAACTAGTAAATAGTACATCTGTCTTAAACGGCTATCGATAGATAATTGTGATATACGGCATCAAATTGGTGACTGGGCCGTTTATTTAGCTGAGTACTCACACAATACAGCAAGTTAATAGACACTGACCTAGGTGTATTTTTTGTGTCATCTCAGGGTTTCAGTCCAGTCGGTCATACGGATCTTAGGACTACTAGTAGTTGGGGGATAGTATCAGTATTAGACTTGATACTTGTAAATGGAGTCTATGGTTATTGATATACACGTTACAAATAGTATCCAGTACGATACCTTTCTATATTATTAGCCATAGAATATTTTAGCGATGCAACATTGGTGATTATACCATGCAAGTTGTGTTTATATGCTCTAGATACATAAAGTGTAACTAAACACGCAAGATTGGCATTTAATGGGAGTTTCTAGATTTGTGGTTATTGCAATTTTGCTACCCCCACATTGTATGTACAGATCCATGTACTCCTTATTATAACTTCTAGATTAGGAAACATTGTTCTAAGTTTGTACCCAAGCACAAACATAACTAACACTCTCTGTTGATCGCTCTATATTTCTTCACATTACCAACGCGGTACAAGTAATGTCCTAATATTAATTGATCCTGACTAAGTTATTAAGACCAGATTACTGGTGAATCTATGCTGCAAGCAGCACTTATAAATAATTAGGCGTGCCTCATATTTACTCATGATATATAATATATATATATATATATATATATATATATATATATATACTGTATATATAACTTAACTATATTTGTTTCAGTCTAACCCGTGATTCCCAGTGACCCCTAAAATATATTGAACTAGGGTCCTTTATTACTTATTAGCCTGTCTAGGTCTAGCACCATGTTTTTATAGTAACCAATTTTTAATTATTTTCAATAAAGAGTGGTTTTATATTTAGTTTGACGTAACCATCGCATTATTTCAGAGGGATTAGAGTGCTTATATGTATCACTTTTTTCAACTTCTCTTAGTTAAACATGTCAATATGACCATAGGTTTCTGCTGAAATATTCCTGGGAGTAGGGTAAACAAATAATAAAAAATAAAATCCCCCAAACAAAATAGCAGTGCCATTGTGTGCAGCATGAGAGAGCAACTTTATGCACATCATTTTTCCACTAGTGGCTCATATGCATAAAAAGAGGGAAGTAGGAGTAAAAATTCCAAGGGAGGAATCAGCCCCCTTTCTCCCCCCCTCCCATAGATTTGTCACACATTTTCTTAACATGTAGGCAGAAATTTAGCTGTCAGACCTTACTTTTCTCCTCTTACAAGAATTATGTTTTTTTTCACTAACTGCAAATAATTATAACAATTATGTTTTCTTTCTCCCGTATATAGTTACAGTTCCTGACAGTAAGCCATTACTTAAAGGGGCACCAACATAATTTTTTGCTTTATTTCTAAAAGAGGGCATTTTAGATTGTATTACATTTTTGTAATCAGATACTCAGGCTGAGAAAAACATTTGTAAGGCAATCAAACTTAAAGGGTCATGAAACCCATCATTTTTCTTTCATGATTCAAATAGAGCATACATTTTTAAACTCTCTAGATTACTTCTATTATCAAACTTGATTCATTCTCTTGGTATCCTTCTGGGAGCTAGCTGAACACATTGGATTAACCTATTATACAAGACATATGTTTAGCAGCCAATTAGCAGCTAGCTCCCACTAGTGCATTACCGCTCCTGAGCCTACCATGGTATGCTTTTAAAAAAAAAGAATATCAAGAGAACAAAGCAAATTAGATAATAGAAGTTAATTTGAAAGTATTATGTGATCTGTCTAAATCAGGAAAGAAAGTTTTTGGATTTAATGTCCCTTTAAAGCCCAGTTCCTCTTCCCTTTTGGTCTAAATCAAAATAAACAGCTATAACTTGTATTTTTTATGCAAAATTATGTTTAACATGTTTAACATGTTTAAATAGTGCTTTTTATATGCAAGATAGAAATGTTGAGATATTTCTATCCCTTTAAAGTCTCCTGGAAGTGTTGCTGTTGGCCTAAGAGCACCTGGGTTGATATATTTTTATATAGTGTATAAATGCTCAAGCAAAACAGACTCTGAACTATTGTCCCTTCCTCGTGCTAACAAAAAAGCTTCAGCGACAGGGGGACCACATACTACAGGACATGTAACACACTATTCTACAAATGCTCTTATAGATTTTACAACATGGAAGGGAAATGGTTCAGTCAAAAGATAACTGAATGCCCCTTTATCTCAGATAAGGATATATTTATTTCTTGTTCTTTTCACTGTATCATCTACAAATCAGCAGGCACTTAATCCATGATTATATTTAGATCTCAGTTCTCTCTGGAGTGCTTGCCAAGTTCATTAATAAAGCATGCTGCTTGATAAAGTTGTACAGGTGCCTTGGGAGCTTGTAAATGATTCACTTAAGTGTGACTTAACCCTCTGGGCTTGTGAGATTCTCTAAGAAATGTTATTGTTTAAAAAGATAGATAATCCCTTTATTACCCATTTCTTAGTTTTGCATAACCAACACAGTTATATAAAAACACTTTTTAAGTCTGTCATTGCCTTGTATCTAAGCCTCTGCAAACCGCCACCTTATTTCAGTTCTTTTGACAGACATCCATTTTAGCCAATCAGAGCTGGCTCACCTGAACTCCACGTGCTTGAGCACAGTGTTATCTATATGACATACATGAAACAACACCCTCTAGTGGTGAAAAACGGTCAAAATGTCCTGAGAGAAGAGGCGGTCTTCAAGGGCTTCGAAATTTAGCATATGACCCTCCTAGGTTAAGCTTTCACCTAAGAATACCAAGAGAACAAAGCAAAATTGGTGATAAAAGTAAATTGGAAAATTGTTTAACATTACATTCTCTATTTGAATCACGAAAAAAAAAATTGGGTTCAGTGTCCCTTTAAGGCAGTTTTTAACTTGCTAACGGTGGGCCATTACAAGTGGCACACTATTTTTTTTTTCTTCTCACATGCTAACTGCTCTCAAAGTAATCTTTTAACACTGGCAGATTAGTGTGTGTGTTACAAGTTGAAAGTGAAACGTGTGCGCACGAAACAAACTAACTTCAGGACAAGAAGCTGGAGGCTTATTTGAAAAAGATGTATGTTCATCAGGTCTTCAATGGCAACCCGCAGTTTGTATTGCCACAGTAGCAAGTGCAGCATCTTATTGGTGCAATGCCTTGTCTGAATCAATTTTAGAAGAGACTCTGTTGGAGGAGATCCAAGATAGGATTAAGGCTTTCAAACTAGCCAATTCCTTTATTTCTGATTCTAATATGCAGGTTATTAGACTGGGAGCCAAGATGTCCGGTTTCACTGTCCTAGCCCTCAGGGCTTTGTGGCTAAAATCTTGGTCAGCTGATGTTACCTCCAAGTCCAAGCTTCTGGCGCTTCCTTACAAGGGTAAAACCTTGTTGGACCTGGCCTGGTAGAAATAATTTCTGATATTACGGGTGGAAAGGGTCTTTTCTACCACAAGACAAGAAGAACAGACTTAAAGGGACAGTCTACACCAGAATTTTTATTGTTTTAAAAGATAGATAATCCCGTTATTTCCCATTCCCCAGTTTTGCATTACCAACACAGTTATATTAATATACTTTTAACCTCTGTGATTATCTTGTATCTAAGCCTCTTCAAACTGCCCCTTTATTTCAGTTCTTTTGACAGACTTGCAGTTTAGCCAATCAGTGCCTGCTCCCAGATAACTTCACGTACACAAGCACAGTGTTATCTATATGAAATACATGAACTAACACCCTCTAGTGGTAAAAAACGGTTAAAATGCATTCTGAAAAGAGGTGGCCTTCAAGGTCTAAGAAATTAGCATATGAACCTCCTAGGTTAAAGGACCAGTCAACATAGTAGATTTGCATAATCAACAAATGCAAGATAACAAGACAATGCAATAGCACTGAACTTCAAATGAGTAGTAGATTTTTTTTCTGACAATTTTAAAAGTTATGTCTTTTTCCACTCCCCTTGTACCATGTGACAGCCATCAGCCAATCACAAATGCATACACGTACCATGTGACAGCAATCAGCCATTCACAAATGCATATACACTTATTCTTGCACATGCTCAGTAGGAGCTGGTGACTCAAAAAGTTTAAATATTAAAAGACTGTGCACATTTTGTTAATGGAAGTAAATTGGAAAGTTGTTTAAAATTGCATGCTCTATCTGAATAATGAAAGGTTAATTTTGATTGAGTGTCCCTTTAAGCTCTCAACTAAGAATACCAAGAGAACAAAGCAAAATTGGTGATAAAAGTAAATTGGAAAATTGTTTAAAATTACATGCTCTATCTGAATCATGAAAGTTTATTTTGGCCTAGACTGTCCCTTTAAAAAACGTCAAAGTAATTTTCGTTCCTTTTGTAACTTTAAAGGTCAAAAGTCTTCCTCTACCTTTCCAAACAGGAGCAGTCCAAGTCCGCTTGGGAACCCAATCAGTCTTGGAACAAGTGGAAGCAATTAAAGAAACCTTCGTGCTGAGCTAAGTCAGCATGAAGGGTCTGCCCCCGGTCCGGGATCGGACCAAGTGGGGGGTAGACTTTCTCTGTTTCGTCAATGGATACGAGATGTCCCAGATCTTTGGGTTGTGGACTTAGTATCTCAGGGTTACAAAATAGAATTTAAATCTTGCCCTCCCAGGGGCAGATTTCTTCTCTCAAGATTATCTGCAGGCCAGGTAAAAATAGAGGCATTCTTGAACTGCGTTCAGGACCTTTTCTCCCTGGGATTGTTCCAGTTCCACTAAAGCAACAGGGTCTAGGATTTTATTCAAATCTATTTGTGGTTCCCAAGAAAGAGGGAACTTTTCGACCTATTTTAGACCTGAAGTGTCTCAACAAATTTCTCAGGGTACCGTCCTTTAAAATGGAAACCATTCGTTCAATTCTTCCTTTGGTTCAAGAGGGTCAGTTCATGACGACCATAGACCTGAAGGACGTGTATCTTCATTTTCCCATTCACCGGGATCATCACAAGTTCCTGAGATTATCCTTTCTAGACAAGCACTTTCAGTTTGTGAATCTTACGTTTAGCCTTGCCACAGCTCCCAGAATTTTCTCAAAGGTTCTGGGGGCTCTCTTGGCAGTGGTCAGGTCTCGGGGAATTGCAGTGGCGCCCTACCTGGACGAAATATTGGTTCAGGTGCCTTCTTTTCAACAAACAAACTCTCATACAGCGATCTTGTTGTCTTTTCTACATTCCCATTGATTGAAAGTAAATCTGGAGAAGTGTTCCCTTGTTCAGACTACCAGGGCGGTTTTCTTAGGGACCATCATAGATTCCCTTTCTATAAAAAAAAATTCTGACAAAGGTCAGAAAATCCAAAGTCCTTTCCTCTTGCCTCTCTCTACAGTCTACTGTTAAGCCATCAGTGGCTCTATATATGGAGAAGGTAATTGGTCTGATTGTCGCTTCCATGAACATCATCCCCTTTGCTCGATTCCATTTGAGAGCTCTGCAATTATACATGCTCAGACAATGGAACGGAGACCATTCAGATCTGTCTCAAAGGATAGATCTAGGTCATTCCACAAGAGACTCTCTTCCGTGGTGGCTTTCTCAGGACCATCTGTCTCAGGGCACAGGCTTTCGGAGACCTTCCTGGGTGACCGTGACCATGGACGCCAGCCTGCTAGGCTGGGGAGCAGTCTGGGACTCGTTAAAGGCACAGGGACTATGGACTCGGGAGGAGTCTGCTCTCCCCATAAACATCTTGGAGTTGAGTGATTTACAATGCTCTGATGGCTTGGCCTCAGTTGTCCTTAGCCTGGTGTCATGATCCGGTGTACATGCGCTCAGGACACAGACCCTCGGGGCAGTGGTAGGGATTTGGAGACACCGACCCCTGACCCGGGGAAAAGTATCCTGGAAGTGGATAGATTTCTCCAACATAGGTGTGTCCGGTCCACGGCGTCATCCTTACTTGTGGGATATTCTCTTCCCCAACAGGAAATGGCAAAGAGCCCAGCAAAGCTGGTCATATGATCCCTCCTAGGCTCCGCCTACCCCAGTCATTCTCTTTGCCGTTGCACAGGCAACATCTCCACGGAGATGGCTAAGAGTTTTTTGGTGTTTAAATGTAGTTTTTATTCTTCAATCAAGTGTTTGTTATTTTAAAATAGTGCTGGTATTTACTATTTACTCTGAAACAGAAAAGAGAAGAAGATTTCTGTTTGTGAGAGGAAGATGATTTTAGCAAACGTTACTAAAATCGATTGCTGTTTCCACACAGGACTGTTGAGATGAAGTAACTTCAGTTGGGGGAAGCAGTTGGCAGACTTTTCTGCCTGAGGTATGATGGCCACATTTCTAACACGACTTGATAATGCTGGAAGGCTGTCATTTTCCCTATGGGGACCGGTAAGCCATTTTCTTAGATTAAGTATAAGAATAAAGGCTTTATAAGGGCTTAAAAAACTGGTAGACATTTTTCTGGGCTAAAACGATTACTTGCTAAGCATATTTGACAGATTATAGCGCTTTATAGTTATTATAATCTTGGGGATTGTTGTTTTAAAACGGCAGGCACTGTATGGACACCTTTTTCAGATGGGGGCCTTCTCTAGTCATAGGCAGAGCCTCATTTTCGCGCCACTAATGCGCAGTTGTTTTTGGAAGGCAAGGCATGCAGATGCATGTGTGAGGAGCTAAGATCCACTGAAAAAGCTTATAGAAGGCGTCATTTGGTATCGTATTCCCCTCTGGGCTTGGTTGGGTCTCAGCAAAGCAGATTCCTGGGACTGTATAGGGGTTAAATGTAAAAACGGCTCCGGTTCCGTTATTTTAAGGGTTAAAGCTTTCAAATTTGGTGTGCAATACTTTTAAGGCTTTAAGACACTGTGGTGAAATTTTGGTGAATTTTGAACAATTGCTTCATACTTTTTTGCATATTCAGTAATAAAGTGTGTTCTGTTTAAAATTTAAAGTGACAGTAACGGTTTTATTTTAAAACGTTTTTTTGTGCTTTGTTGACAAGTTTAAGCCTGTTTAACATGTCTGAACCATCAGATAAACGATGTTCTATATGTATGAAAGCCAATGTGTCTCCCCATTTAAATATATGTGATAATTGTGACATGGTGTCCAAACAAAGTAGGGACAATGATGCCACAGATAATAATAGTGCCCAAGATTATTCTTCAGATGAGGGGAGTAAGCATGGTACTGCATCACCCCCTTCTGTGTCTACACCAGTTTTGCCCACACAAGAGGCCCCTAGTACATCTAGTGCGCCAATACTTATTACTATGCAACAATTAACGGCTGTTATGGATAATTCTATTGCAAATATTTTATCTAAAATGCCTACTTATCAAAGAAAGCGCGATTGCTCTGTTTTAAACACTGAAGAGCAAGAGGACGCTGATGATAACGCTTCTGGCATACCCTCACACCAATCTGAAGGGGCCAGGAGGGAGGTTTTGTCTGAGGGAGAAATTTCAGATTCAGGGAAAATTTCTCAACAAGCTGAACCTGATGTTGTAACATTTAAATTTAAATTAGAACATCTCCGCGCACTGCTTAAGGAGGTATTAGCTACTCTGGATGATTGTGACAATTTGGTCATTCCAGAGAAATTATGTAAGATGGACAAGTTCCTAGAGGTTCCGGTGCCCCCCGATGTTTTTCCTATACCCAAGCGGGTGGCGGACATAGTAAACAAGGAATGGGAAAGGCCCGGCATACCTTTTGTGCCTCCCCCTATATTTAAGAAATTATTTCCTATAGTCAACCCCAGAAAGGACTTATGGCAGACAGTCCCTAAGGTCGAGGGGGCGGTCTCTACTCTAAACAAACGCACTACTATTCCCATAGAAGATAGTTGTGCTTTTAAAGATCCTATGGATAAAAAATTAGAGGGTTTGCTTAAAAGAATGTTTGTTCAGCAAGGTTACCTTCTTCAACCAATTTCATGCATTGTTCCTGTCACTACGGCAGCGTGTTTCTGGTTCGAAGAACTAGAAAAGTCGCTCGATAAGGAATCTTCGTATGAGGAGATTATGGACAGAGTTCATGCACTTAAATTGGCTAACTCTTTTATTCTAGATGCCGCTTTGCAATTAGCGAGATTAGCGGCGAAAAATTCAGGGTTTGCTATCGTGGCGCGCAGAGCGCTCTGGATAAAGTCTTGGTCAGCGGATGTGTCTTCCAAGACAAAATTGCTTAACATCCCTTTCAAGGGCAAAACACTGTTTGGTCCTGATTTGAAAGAGATTATTTCAGACATCACCGGAGGAAAGGGCCACGCCCTTCCTCAGGATAGGTCTTTTAAGGCTAGAAATAAGCCTAATTTTCGTCCCTTTCGCAGAAACGGACCAGCCTCTACTTCTACATCCTCTAAGCAAGAGGGTAATACTTCTCAACCCAAACCAGCCTGGAGACCGATGCAAGGCTGGAACAAGGGTAAGCAGGCCAAGAAGCCTGCCACTGCTACCAAAACAGCATGAAGGGATGGCCCCCGATCCGGGACCGGATCTGGTGGGGGGCAGACTTTCTTTCTTTGCTCAGGCCTGGGCAAGAGATGTTCAGGATCCTTGGGCACTAGAAATAGTTTCTCAAGGTTATCTCCTGGAATTCAAGGAACTACCCCCAAGGGGAAGGTTCCACAGGTCTCAATTATCTTCAAACCAAATAAAAAGACAGGCATTCTTACATTGTGTAGAAGACCTGTTAAGGATGGGAGTAATTCATCCAGTTCCAATAAGAGAACAAGGGATGGGATTTTACTCCAACCTGTTCATAGTTCCCAAAAAAGAGGGAACGTTCAGACCAATTCTAGATCTCAAGATCCTAAACAAATTTCTCAGGGTTCCATCATTCAAAATGGAAACCATTCGAACGATCCTTCCTACCATCCAGGAAGGTCAATTTATGACCACGGTGGATTTAAAGGATGCGTACCTCCATATTCCTATCCACAAGGAACATCATCAGTTCCTAAGGTTCGCTTTTCTGGACAAGCATTACCAGTTTGTGGCACTTCCTTTCGGATTAGCCACTGCTCCGAGAATTTTCACAAAGGTACTAGGGTCCCTTCTAGCGGTTCTAAGACCAAGGGGCATTGCAGTAGTACCGTACTTGGACGACATCCTGATTCAAGCGTCGTCTCTGTCAAAAGCAAAGGCTCATACGGACATCGTCCTAGCCTTTCTCAGATCTCACGGATGGAAAGTAAACATAGAAAAAAGCTCTCTTTCCCCGTCAACAAGAGTTCCCTTCTTGGGAACAATAATAGACTCCTTAGAAATGAGAATTTTTCTGACAGAGGTCAGAAAATCAAAACTTCTAAGCTCTTGTCAAGTTCTTCATTCTGTTCTTCGTCCTTCCATAGCGCAGTGCATGGAAGTAATAGGATTGATGGTTGCAGCAATGGACATAGTTCCTTTTGCACAAATTCATCTAAGACCATTACAACTGTGCATGCTCAGACAGTGGAATGGGGATTATACAGACTTGTCTCCGACGATTCAAGTAGATCAAAGGACCAGAGATTCACTCCGTTGGTGGCTAATCCTGGACAACCTGTCACAGGGAATGAGCTTCCGCAGACCAGAGTGGGTCATTGTCACGACCGACGCCAGTCTGGTGGGCTGGGGCGCGGTCTGGGAACCCCTGAAAGCTCAGGGTGTATGGTCTCGGGAAGAATCTCTTCTCCCGATAAACATTCTGGAACTGAGAGCGATATTCAATGCTCTCAAAACTTGGCCTCATCTAGCAAAGGCCAAATTCATAAGGTTTCAATCAGACAACATGACGACTGTTGCATATATCAACCATCAGGGGGGAACAAGGAGTTCCCTGGCGATGGAGGAAGTGACCAAGATAATTCAATGGGCGGAGGATCACTCCTGCCACTTGTCTGCAATCCACATCCCAGGGGTGGAAAATTGGGAAGCGGATTTTCTGAGTCGTCAGACATTCCATCCGGGGGAGTGGGAACTCCACCCGGAAATCTTTGCCCAAATAACTCAATTATGGGGCATTCCAGACATGGATCTGATGGCGTCTCGTCAGAACTTCAAGGTTCCTTGTTACGGGTCCAGATCCAGGGATCCCAAGGCGACTCTAGTAGATGCACTAGTAGCACCTTGGACCTTCAACCTAGCTTATGTTTTCCCACCGTTTCCTCTCATTCCCAGGCTGGTAGCCAGGATCAACCAGGAGAGGGCTTCGGTGATCTTGATAGCTCCTGCGTGGCCACGCAGGACTTGGTATGCAGACCTGGTGAATATGTCATCGGCTCCACCATGGAAGCTACCTTTGAGACAGGACCTTCTTGTTCAAGGTCCATTCGAACATCCGAATCTGGTTTCTCTCCAACTGACTGCTTGGAGATTGAACGCTTGATTTCTCCAACATAGGTGTGTCCGGTCCACGGCGTCATCCTTACTTGTGGGATATTCTCTTCCCCAACAGGAAATGGTAAAGAGCCCAGCAAAGCTGGTCACATGATCCCTCCTAGGCTCCGCCTACCCCAGTCATTCTCTTTGCCGTTGTACAGGCAACATCTCCACGGAGATGGCTTAGAGCGATATTCAATGCTCTCAAAGCTTGGCCTCAGCTAGCGAGGGCCAAGTTCATACATCAACCATCAGGGGGGAACAAGGAGTTCCCTAGCGATGGAAGAAGTGACCAAAATCATTCTATGGGCGGAGTCTCACTCCTGCCACCTGTCTGCTATCCACATCCCAGGAGTGGAAAATTGGGAAGCGGATTTTCTGAGTCGTCAGACATTGCATCCGGGGGAGTGGGAACTCCATCCGGAAATCTTTGCCCAAGTCACTCAACCGTGGGGCATTCCAGACATGGATCTGATGGCCTCTCGTCAGAACTTCAGAGTTCCTTACTACGGGTACAGATCCAGGGATCCCAAGGCGGCTCTAGTGGATGCACTAGTAGCACCTTGGACCTTCAAACTAGCTTATGTGTTCCCGCCGTTTCCTCTCATCCCCAGGCTGGTAGCCAGGATCAATCAGGAGAGGGCGTCGGTGATTTTGATAGCTCCTGCGTGGCCACGCAGGACTTGGTATGCAGATCTGGTGAATATGTCATCGGCTCCACCATGGAAGCTACCTTTGAGAGACCTTCTTGTTCTAGGTCCGTTCGACCCACTCCAGCTGACTGCTTGGAGATTGAACGCTTGATCTTATCAAAGCGAGGGTTCTCAGATTCTGTTATTAATACTCTTGTTCAGGCCTGAAAGCCTGTAACCAGAAAAATTACCACATAATTTGGTATATCTGTTGGTGTGAATCTGCAGGATTCCCTTGGGACAAGGTTAAGATTCCTAAGAGTCTATCCTTCCTTCGAGAAGGATTGGAAAAAGGATTATCTGCAAGTTCCTTGATGGGACAGATTTCTGCCTTGTCTGTGTTACTTCACAAAAAGCTGGCAGCTGTGCCAGATGTTCTAGCCTTTGTTCAGGCTCTGGTTAGAATCAAGCCTGTTTACAAAATTTTGACTCCTCCTTGGAGTCTCAACCTAGTTCTTTCAGTTCTTCGGGGGGTTCCGTTTGAACCCTTACATTCCGTTGATATTAAGTTATTATCTTGGAAAGTTTTGTTTTTGGTTGCAATTTCTTCTGCTAGAAGAGTTTCAGAATTATCTGCTCTGCAGTGTTCTTCTCCTTATCTGGTGTTCCATGCAGATAAGGTGGTTTTGCGTACTAAACCTGGTTTTCTTCCAAAAGTTGTTTCTAACAAAAACATTAACCAGGAGATAGTTGTGCCTTCTTTGTGTCCTAATCCAGTTTCAAAGAAGGAACGTTTGTTGCACAACTTGGATGTAGTTCGTGCTCTCAAATTTTACTTAGCAGCTACTAAGGATTTCAGACAAACTTTGTCTTTGTTTGTTGTTTATTCTGGTAAACGGAGAGGTCAAAAAGCAACTTCTACCTCTCTCTCCTTCTGGATTAAAAGCATTATCCGATTGGCTTATGAGACTGCCGGACGGCAGCCTCCTGAAAGAATCACAGCTCACTCCACTAGGGCTGTGGCTTCCACATGGGCCTTCAAGAACGAGGCTTCTGTTGATCAGATATGTAAGGCAGCGACTTGGTCTTCACTGCACACTTTTTCTAAATTTTACAAATTTGATACTTTTGCTTCTTCTGAGGCTATTTTTGGGAGAAAGGTTTTGCAAGCCGTGGTGCCTTCCATTTAGGTGACCTGATTTGCTCCCTCCCTTCATCCGTGTCCTAAAGCTTTGGTATTGGTTCCCACAAGTAAGGATGACGCCGTGGACCGGACACACCTATGTTGGAGAAAACAGAATTTATGTTTACCTGATAAATTACTTTCTCCAACGGTGTGTCCGGTCCACGGCCCGCCCTGGTTTTTTTAATCAGGTCTGATAATTTATTTTCTTTAACTACAGTCACCACGGTAACATATGGTTTCTCCTATGCAAATATTCCTCCTTAACGTCGGTCGAATGACTGGGGTAGGCGGAGCCTAGGAGGGATCATGTGACCAGCTTTGCTGGGCTCTTTGCCATTTCCTGTTGGGGAAGAGAATATCCCACAAGTAAGGATGACGCCGTGGACCGGACACACCGTTGGAGAAAGTAATTTATCAGGTAAACATAAATTCTGTTTTTATCAAAGCGTGGGTTTTCAGATTCTGTAATAGATACTCTGATTCAGGCTAGAAAGCCTGTAACTAGAAAAATTTACCATAAGATATGGAAAAAATATATCTATTGGTGTGAATCTAAAGGATTCCCATGGAACAAGATAAAAATTCCTAGGATTTTATCCTTTCTACAAGAGGGTTTGGAGAAGGGATTATCTGCAAGTTCTCTGAAGGGACAGATTTCTGCGTTATCTGTTTTACTTCACAAAAGGCTGGCAGCTGTGCCAGACGTTCAAGCGTTTGTTCAGGCTCTGGTTAGAATCAAGCCTGTTTACAGACCTTTGACTCCTCCCTGGAGTCTTAATCTAGTTCTTTCAGTTCTTCAAGGGGTTCCGTTTGAACCCTTACATTCCGTAGATATTAAGTTATTATCTTGGAAAGTTTTGTTTTTGGTTGCAATTTCTTCTGCTAGAAGAGTTTCTGAGTTATCTGCTCTGCAGTGTTCTCCGCCCTATCTGGTGTTCCATGCAGATAAGGTGGTTTTGCGTACTAAGCCTGGTTTTCTTCCGAAAGTTGTTTCCAACAAGAATATTAACCAGGAGATAGTTGTACCTTCTTTGTGCCCGAATCCAGTTTCAAAGAAGGAACGTTTGTTACACAATTTGGACGTAGTCCGTGCTCTAAAATTCTATTTAGAGGCCACTAAAGATTTCAGACAAACTTCTTCTTTGTTTGTTGTTTATTCTGGTAAAAGGAGAGGTCAAAAAGCAACTTCTACCTCTCTTTCTTTTTGGCTTAAAAGCATTATCCGTTTGGCTTATGAGACTGCCGGACGGCAGCCTCCTGAAAGAATCACAGCTCACTCCACTAGGGCTGTGGCTTCCACATGGGCCTTCAAGAACGAGGCTTCTGTTGACCAGATATGTAAGGCAGCGACTTGGTCTTCACTGCACACTTTTGCCAAATTTTACAAATTTGATACTTTTGCTTCTTCAGAGGCTATTTTTGGGAGAAAGGTTTTGCAAGCCGTGGTGCCTTCCATTTAGGTGACCTGATTTGCTCCCTCCCTTCATCCGTGTCCTAAAGCTTTGGTATTGGTTCCCACAAGTAAGGATGACGCCGTGGACCGGACACACCTATGTTGGAGAAAACAGAATTTATGCTTACCTGATAAATTACTTTCTCCAACGGTGTGTCCGGTCCACGGCCCGCCCTGGTTTTTTTAATCAGGTCTGATGAATTATTTTCTCTAACTACAGTCACCACGGTATGATATGGTTTCTCCTATGCATATTTCCTCCTGTACGTCGGTCGAATGACTGGGGTAGGCGGAGCCTAGGAGGGATCATATGACCAGCTTTGCTGGGCTCTTTGCCATTTCCTGTTGGGGAAGAGAATATCCCACAAGTAAGGATGACTCCGTGGACCGGACACACCGTTGGAGAAAGTAATTTATCAGGTAAGCATAAATTCTGTTATTCTGTGATTCATAGTTGCTAGAAGTTATTGTAGAATAAATGGAGAGTGCAACATTTGTATACAATATATTCTGACTTCACTGTGACATTGTGTAGTTAGTTAATAGGAGTAGCTGCAGGATTCAATGAGAGAAAAATATAGCAATATGGAATGTTCAGGCTTCAGAGTAAACTGGTAAAAGATTGACACTTAGATGCAAACTAAGGTTTGTTGCAGGTTTACAGTACATAATATTATATAGAGCTGTATGTCAGAATTAAACAGAGCAACACAGGTGATAGTCAAGTTGCAAGTTTAAAGTCATCAATTACTGTTTGTGCATATATTGGAGAACCACATGAAAGCTTTTAACTGAACACATAGATGCAGAGTTCTGAATATGTTAACATATTTGTAGAAGGATATTTCAGCTATGACAACTTGTTGCAGAGAATAGTTATAAAGTTCTGAGTAAGATGCTGTTGTTATAATTAGAGAATGATGATAACAAAAGTATGCTTGATTTATAATAAAGTTCAGAGTTTGTTAAGTAGCAGTGTCCAGGAAACAGAAATGGAATTATTTGGATACTTGCGATTTGATGATTTTAGGTATAGGTAATAGAAAAGGCTGTAGCTTCAATAAGTTGGTAAATTCATGCAGGAAAACAGTCACAGACCTCTGTTGTTCAGGATCACAACTTCAAAGTTAATGCCAAGCACATAAGGCCTGAGAAGACTTAAAAAGAGGCTGAGGAAATCAGGTGCATGAATGATTAATCAGACAGGCAAGCTGAATGCAAATACTGCCCAAACCAGCATGATTGTCAGAAGCAGGGAAGGCAGTCTTAAAGGGAAAGTGATATTAGGATGAGATAAGTTACAGAACCCCCTCCTTAAAGGCGACCTCCGGGCGCGCAAGGCAATCCAAATGGAGAGAGAACAAAAATGATATGGTGAGCTGGTAGTAGATGTATGGAGGTAGTGAGTCCAATCCGAAATCAAGAAAGGAGGGTTGGAGATTTCTTGAAAAAGTAAAATGACAAAGCGAAGGCCAAGGAATTCAGGTATCAAAAGATCTTGGAAATGATGAGAGCAAAACTTGAAGTCATCTTTCTTGTAGTCATCGTGAGAATGCTTGAACGTAACATACAATGAGCTTCCTACCAAAGAATCATCCTGAGGGTTGATAGGCAGATGTTCTTCATAATAGATGACCATGTACACAGCCAATGAAAAGGCGCCCAGTCCTAGACATATGAATAGGCTTTCCTCAACATCAGAAATAGAGATGCAGCATTCTGGATTTATAACCAGAGTATCCACCTTTGTGTCAGAGATTTGAGTATCCTCAGAATTAACCTCTTGTTTGAGGATTAGATATACCCCAAAAGAAAAAGCTATAGCCACTTCTAACCCAATAGCAGGGCTTTCTTCGATGTAGGAGATAGGAGTGTAGAGTGCAAGTTTTGTCCAGTTCTTGCCATCTTCTGATTCAATATGAAATGTCTCCTTACTGGATTCGGAATCAAGAGTGTCCTCACTAGGAACAGGTATATGTATGCCCACACCAGGGCAAGGTTCAGGAATATCTTTAGTAGGATCAGGTAAAGGAATGCCCACACCAGGGCAAGGTTCAGGAATACCCACATCTGGGCAAGGTTCAGGAATATCCTCAGTAGGATCAGGTGAAGGAATGCCCATGCCAGGGCAAGGTTCAGAAGTACCCACATTTGGGCAAGGTTCAACTATAGAAAAAGAAAAAGAACCCATTTTAGAGCCAGGAACCATACTCTCTTCTGAGCAGAGGGCAAGGCTTTCTTCAGGGTTCACAAACGAAGAATTTACAAGATCCACTTTAGAGCCAAGAACCATACTCGCTTCTGAGCAGAGGGCATGGCTATCTTCAGGATCAAGTATTATTACACTCATTTCTGGGTTAAACAAAGGAATACCCATACCAGGGTCAAAAACAGGAGACTCCACCTTGATGCCAGGTTTAGTAGTATCATCATGGTAAACAGGGACAGGAATAGCCACTGGGGAATCTTCTTGAAGAACTTTTGTACAAGTTTCAGGGTCAAGAACGTCCACTTGCGAACTAGGTTCAATGTTGTCCTCACAGGGTTCAGTATCTGGAATTCCTGTACAGGAAACTGATGTAGTATAAAATGTAGGTTGATGCAAAGTATCTCCCAAGGGAAACAATTTCTTAGATGCAGTAACAGAAGAATTTTGAGAAGGTGAAGTGTACTGAAATATGCCACACTCAGGTAGATGTGGAGGAATTGTGACACAAGATTCTGACTGAGACGTTGTCTGGGGTTCAGCAGGCATACTTATTTGAGTTTGAATTATCTTTTGTTTCTAGCACAGGATTTACAGACATTGAGGCAGCATGAGAGGGATGTAAGGAATCAGTAGTTGGAAGCAGTGTTTGTAATTGTAGAGTCTGAGAAGAGATACCATTAAATGCTTTAAAAACAGACTGATGGTGACTAGAGACAACATCCAGCTTGGTGTTGACAGTATCATGAGGCAAGAGAGGGTCTGGCACAACAGAGATTCAGGCTGAGTTTCCTCTTTGCGCTTCTGATTTTCTGTAGGCAGAAATACTTTCTTCTTTTTCTTTTTCATAGAGAGCTTAGATAACTGATATTTCTTCCCAGTATGAGGCTTCTTAGGGTGGTGCCACTGTGGCCTGGAGTACCTTATATCAGGTTGAGAACAGAAATCCTCTTCATCACTGGATGCATAATTCTGAAGTAATAAATCATCATAGTAGTTGGGGGGACCATTTCTCCAAACAGCAGTCTGTAAACCAGATGTCTCTTCTTCCCGCTCTGAATCTGTCCAATCTACAGAATCCATGGGAATATCATAAATAGGAAGATCAGTATTTCCATGAGAGGTTTCATGATGGGAGCTGTCTGTATCATCTATATTGTAAATATAGCTACCAAGGATGTCATTATAGCCAACAGGTTGAGGTTTTGTCTGAGTTTGTGGCGAATTAAAGTTGCGCTCATACCAGTCTAGGGCCAGTTCAGCTGGATCTGTGAAGTCATCCTCCTTGTTGACATATTCAGGCTCAGAGTCAGTTTCACCAAATGGAAGTAACGGACATGAGTAGATGAAATACTAGAAAAGTGGTTCTGTCTCTTTAAATCTTTAAATATCTGATTTTTTTCTGCTGAATCTATGGATACATTCTCTTCATTTTCATAGTCAGATTCAGAATCAGTTTCACCAAATTGGAAGTCACGGACATGAGTAGATGAAATTCTAGAAAAGTGGTTCTGTCTCTTTAAATCTTTAAAGATCTGATATTTTTCTGCTGAATCTATGGATACATCCTCTTCATTTTCATAGTCAGATTCAGAATCAGTTTCACCAAAATGGAATTCACGGACATGTGGAATAGATGAAATTCTAGATAAGTGGTTCTGTCTCTTTAAATCTTTAAAGATCTGATTTTTTTCTGCTGAATCTATGGTTACATTCTCTTCATTTTCATAGTCAGATTCAGGATTAGTTTCACCAAAATGGTAACCACGAACATGAGTAGAGGATACTCTAGAATGGGAGTACTGTGTCTTTAAATTTTTAAAAGTATGAAAATCTTCTGTTTTTCTTTTGGGGACAGCTTGGGTCTGAGATAGGTTGTAATTTCTTATTTTCCTTCCAGGTTTGGTGCATCCACTACCACTGCGGATCCTTTTTTTGGGCATTAACTTTCTGTCATGATCCGGTGTACATGCGCTCAGGACACAGACCCTCGGGGCAGTGGTAGGGATTTGGAGACACCGACCCCTGACCCGGGGAAAAGTATCCTGGACGTGGATAGATGATATTCTGTGATTCATAGTTGCTAAAAGTTATTGTAGAATAAATGGAGAGTGCAACATTTGTATACAATATATTCTGACTTCACTGTGACTTATAGTTAGTTAATAGGAGTAGCTGCAGGATTCAATGAGAGAAAAATATAGCAATGTGGAATGTTCAGGCTTCAGAGTAAACTGGTAAAAGATTAACACTTAGATGCAAACTAAGGTTTGTTGCAGGTTTACAGTACATAATATTATATAGAGCTGTATGTCAGAATTAAACAGAGCAACACAGGTGATAGTCAAGTTGCAAGTTTAAAGGCATCATTTACTGTTTGTGCATATATTGGAGAATCACATGAAAGCTTTTAACTGAAGCAGAGTTCTGAATATGTTAACATATTTGTAGAAGGAAATTTCAGCTATGACAACTTGTTGAGTAAGATGCTGTTGTTATAATTAGAGAGTGATGATAACCAAAAGTATGCTTGATTTATAATAAAGTTCAGAGTTTGTTAAGTAGCAGTGTCCAGGAAACAGAAATGGAATTATTTGGATACTTGCGATTTGATGATTTTAGGCATAGGTAATCGAAAAGGCTGTAGCTTCAATAAGTTGGTAAATTCATGCAGGAAAACAGTCACAGACCTCTGTTGTTCAGGATCACAACTTCAAAGTTAATGCCAAGCACATTAGGCCTGAGAAGACTTAAAAAGAGGCTGAGGAAATCAGGTGCATGAATGATTAATCAGGCAGGCAAGCTGAATGCAAATACTGCCCAAACCAGCATGATTGTCAGAAGCAGGGAAGGCAGTCTTAAAGGGACAGTGATATTAGGCTGAGATATGTTACACCTGGTTTATCAGGTTCCAATCAGACTATCACCTCAGTGGCTTACATCAACCACCAGGGAGGAACTCTGAGTTCCTTTGCCATGAAGGAGTTGTCTCGGATTATTCAGTGGGTGGAAGCTCACAATTGTTCTCTATCTGCCATCCACATTCCAGGAGTGGACAACTGGAAGGCGGATTTCCTGAGCAGACAGACATTTCATCCCGGGTAGTGGGCTCTCCATCCGGAGGTGTTCTCCAGGTTAACCCTCAAGTGGGGGGTGCCGGAGTTGGATCTGATGGCGTCTCGCAGAATGCCAAGCTTCCAAGGTACGGTTCAAGGTCAAGAGATCCGCAGGCAGCGGAAGTTCCTTTGAATTTCAATCTAGCATACCTGTTTACTCCGTTTGCGCTCCTTTCACGAGTCATTGCTCGTATTAAACAGGAGAGATCATCTGTAATTCTAATAGCTCCTGCATGGCCTTGCAGAATCTGGTATGCAGACCTGGTGAAGATGTCATCTCTTCCACCTTGGAGGTTACCTCTGAGGAAGGACCTTCTAACTCAGGGTCCATTCCTCCATCCAAATCTTGTTCCTCTGAAGCTGACTGCTTTGAGATTGAATTCTTAGTTCTTAGTTTTCAGAGTCGGTCATTGAGACTGATTCAGGCTTGCAAGCCTGTCACTCGAAAAATTTACCATAAAGTATGGCATAAATACCTTTATTGGTGTGAATCTAAAGGCTTCACTTGGAGAAGGGTCAGGATTCCTAGGATTTTGTCTTTTCTCCAGGAAGGTCTGGAGAAAGGGTTGTAAGCCAGTTCTCTGAAAGGTCAGATTTCTGCATTATCTATTCTTTTACATTAGCATCTGGCGGATGTGCCAGATGTTCAATCTTTTTGTCAGGCCCTGGTCAGAATCAGGCCTGTGTTTAAACCTGTTGCTCCTCCTTGGAGCCTTAATCTTGTTCTTAAAGTTTTGCAGCAGGCTCCTTTTGAGCCAATGCATCCCATAGATATTAAGCTGTTATCTTAAAAGGTTTTGTTTCTTATTGCTATTTCTTCTGCTCGGAGAGTTTCAGAACTCTTGACTTGATGTTGTGCATGCTCTAAAATTCTATCTACAGACGATTAAGAATTTTCGCTGGTCTTCTGCACTGTTTGTTTGTTTCTCAGGAAAGCATAAGGGTCAGACGGCTACTGCTACTTCTCTTTCCCTCTGGTTAAGAAGTATGATTCATTTTTCTTATGAGCTCATTCAACTAGGGCTGTCTCCTTTTCTTGGGCTTTCAAAAATGAAGCTTCTGTGGAACAGATTTGCAAGGCTGCAACTTGGTCCTCTCTGCATACTTTTTAAAAATTTTACAAATTTGATACTTTTGCCTCGGCTGAAGCCTCTTCTGTTTAGGTCTGCCTGTCTTATTTTCCCTCCCTATTCATTCCGTGTCCTCTAGCTTGGGTATTGGTTCCCACTAGTAATTGGAATGATATTGTGGACTCTCCATGTCTTAGGAAAGAAAACAAAATTTATGCTTACCTGATAAACTTTTTCCTTCATGATTTAGATAGAGCATGACATTTTAAGCAACGTTCTAATTTACTCCTATTATGAATTTTTCTTCGTTCTCTTGCTATCTTTATTTTAAAATCAGTAATGTAAATCTTAGCAGCCAGACTATTTAAGGTTCAGCACCATGGATAGCACTTGCTTATTGGAGGCTTACATTTACCCACCAATAAGCAAGCATAACCAAGGTTCTCAACCAAAAATGGGCCGGCTCCTATGCATCACATTCCTGCTTTTTAAATAAAGATATCAAGAGAACGAAGATAATAGGTGTAAATTAGAAAGTTGCTTAAAATTGCATGCTCTATTTCAGTGTTTTTCAACCAGTGTGCCATGGCACACTAGTGTGCCGTGAGAGATCATCAGGTGTGCCACGGCAGACTGACAACAGTGTGACATATTTTTTAAACTTTGCTTGTTTTTTACTCCCAGTGCAGGGGTAGTTTGTAGGAGGCATGGCATAACAGCACAATACATACAGTATGTGTGTATTTGTGTGTATGTGTATATATATATGCTGTATTAGGCTACAATGTGTGATTTTTTTTAATTTTGGGATGGTGGTGTGCCACAGGATTTTTTAATGTAAAAAAGTGTGCCACGGCAAAAAAAAGGTTAAAAATCACTGCTCTATTTGAATCATGAAATAACATTTTTGGGTTTAGTGTCCCTTTAATTAGACAGTTATTTTTTACTAAACCTCAGGCACCTCTACACCTTTGTGTTATTCCTTTTTCTATTTCCCTTCGGTCGAATGACTGGGGATTATGGGTAGGGTAGTGACACTTAACAGCTTTGCTGTGGTGCTCTTTGCCTCCTCCTGCTGGCCAGGAGTGATATTCCCACTAGTAATTGGAATGACGTTGTGGGACTCTCCATGTCCGGAAAGAAAGAAATTTATCAGGTAAGCATACATTTTGTTATTTATCACAAGGCTGCAGAAAGATCTTGTAACTAAAATATGTTTACTGTTGATTTAAAATTCATGAGACAAGAGAACATGCTTTTTATCACATTGTATCTGGCTTCCTACAGACCATATTTCCTATGTCCTCACAACAATAAAAGAAATTGGGTTAGAGGTATAGGTCGTAAGAGGGTGAAATCATTGTTATACATTGGTAGCATCTTACTAGGATATACAAGAACATATTCAGAGTGTATGCATTAAGGAAGGCAAAAGCATGTAATAAACAAGCATAATAGAAAATATAGATTTAAAAGTAAATGTTCTCTGGAATAAAAATGTCAGCATGACTTGTAAATAGAATATTAGATGCTTGAAGAGGAAGGTCCACCTCCCACATTATATAGTCAGCCATATAAATTCCATCTCAATGCAAGGAACTATTAGCAGTGCATAATAATGTTAACAACTTTAAAAGGAATTATAGTTGGAGTGACACAGTGAGTAACTACTTTAACAAATATTTATTCTATGCTATTTCACCTCCTCTGGTCATAAAACACTGCAGTAAAGAACATGATTATGCTGTATAGAAAGTTAAGTATATGCCACAATGCTTGGAAATAAATTCCTGGCTAAAAGTCTGTAAGTAATCCATTTTCTTCTTACAGACCACCTGTTGGTGTTGTGATACATTATGGAACTCAAAGGTATGTTTTCCTCGTTCTATAATGTAGGCGAAAGCACTCTCGTGAATGAGTTTGGGCTTAGCATGCATGCATGGAGGAAAATCCGCTATAAAAACCCAGTCACAAAGGCGCAATCATGTTTAAGGGTCTCCTATAGGCTTATTATACTAAGCATGCTAAACCACTGCTTCTTACCCTCTTCTCCTCTAAATTTGGGGAGATAAATTAATGACTGACAAGAGGGCGACATTACACACTCATGTTATACAGTGTCCTCTGCCAGTTTGATGCGATGTCGGACGGACAGGTTCCCAAGTCGGAAAACCTTGTCCTCACCTTCTTAGTACATTAGGCCCTTTCTAGCAAGGCAGCAGGATTACAATTTACAGTTTAAAGAATATTAAAATTCAGTAAAAGAAGATATATAAAAAAAAGTCCTTTGCCGAGAAACACGTAGTCATCATGTTGTTACAATAGATTTAGATATTGGGGGAAAAATACTTGATAATGTTAAAAAATGTCTATATAGCAATAGAATATGGTTAATAAAATGCCCATTCTGACAACATAAAAGATGCATTCAGATGGTTTTGCAGTGGTGTGGATGGAAATGGATTATGATCATTCATATGAAAGTCATGATTAAGCAAACTCATTTAGAAATACAATTTTAATAACTTCAGGAGAATAAGGGAGAACAAAGGGGCGCCTCATGTGTAGTATCATCAGATGTATATGGATACAGTAAACAGTAAAGCCAAATGGGTACTCACATATTCCAAAAGCACACCAATGTGCTAGTAGGTGCAGGCTGTAGATTTGGACAGGTGTAACAGCTCACCCACAGGATTTTTCCTTGTGCTGTAGTACTGGGATAGTGAGAAACACAAAGACAGGCACTACATGTGCAGATCATTCAGAGTATAGTTATATTAGCTTTAGTGGAATGCCAAATGGGTACTCACATTTAAGTTGAGCACACTAATGTGCTGGTAGGAGCAGGCTGGCAGATTAGGAAGAGGTGTGTCAGCACACCCCATATGCAGATTTCCAAGATAGGCTGTATATCAGGAGCATACAGGTTTAAAAAGTTTGTCTCCCATATATTAATCAGAATATGGTTCACCTCAGGTCTAGGATTAGCTGCCAGACCTAAATGGGTGCATAAATTAAATATCCTATATATTTATTTTATACTTTTAAGTTAAAACTTTTATTAAGAATGTGTGAGAATCTCATTCAGTGTACAGCTTGCCACATGTTTGCATCACTGGAGCAGCCGCTTCTGGGATTATATGTTTGTGGCAAGTGCGAGCATATTGTCTCTTTAGAAACTCGTATTGGGGATCTGGAGGAACGAATTGCAACACTACATGAAATTCAGACACTTGAAAGGGAAATGGATAGGACTGAGCTGGTTGTTAATGGTTCCAGCAGTGGGAATGGGGAGGATTCAGATGAGGAGACTCCAGGATGTAGCTGGGTCACAGTTAGAGGGCGAAGTAAGCGGAAGAGACAGGCCAGTTCTGAGCTGGTACACCCCAATAGATTTGCAAGATTAAGTGAAGATGTTGGGGATATCAGTTCAGGGGTGGCAGTGTCAGAGAGGGCCGTGTTGTCTAGTATAGTGAACAGTCCTTTAGCTGTGGAAGAGGAGCATACTATGGTGGGCAGTCCTTCAGTCATGGAAGAGGGGCATACAAGTCAGGGCCAGAGGCAGATGTTGGTGGTAGGAGACTCTATTATAAGGAAGGTTGATAGGGTAATTTGTCATCCAGACCCTTTACATAGAACAGTTTGCTGTCTTCCAGGGGCTCGTGTTAGGCATATTGTGGAGCGTATTGATAGATTGTTAGAGGGATGCGGGTCTGATCCTGCAGTCATGGTGCATATTGGTACTAATGAAGAAATCAGTGGGAGATGGAGAGTCCTAAAAAATGACTTCAGGGAGTTAGGTAGCAAGCTTAAAGCAAGGACATCCAAAGTAATATTTTCTGAGATATTACCAGTGCCGTGTGTTAACTCAGTAAGGCAGAAGGAGCTAAGGCCTGTTAATTCATGGCTAAAAACATGGTGTAAAAATGAGGGGTTTGACTTTTTAGAACACTGGGCTGATTTTTCACTAGGGTACAAATTGTACAGTAAGGATGGATTGCACCTGAATGACATGGGTGCAGGTGTGTTGGGGGAAAGGATGGTAGCACGTTTAGAGAACCTTTTAAACTAGGCAAAGGGGGGGAGGGTCAATTTGAACAAAATAGAACAGAGAGATCAGTGTCTGAATATGTCACTCCATTAATATCTCAAGGAAGGGATGACTTAAGAAATGTCACATTAGAAAGTATAGAGGAAAGTACACCAAGTAGCAGCAGAAAGCACATGAAAATTAAATGTATGACAACAAATGCAAGAAGCATGACAGGTAAAATGGGGGAGCTGACGCTCTTAGTTGCAGAAGAGGACTATGATGTTATCAGTATAACTGAAACTTGGTGGGATGATTCACATGACTGGGCAGTTAACTTAGAGGGGTATACATTATTTAGGAGGGACAGGAATAATAAAAGGGGTGGAGGAATCTGCATGTATATTAAACCTGACCTTAAACCTACAATAAGGGAAGATATTTATGATACAAGTGACAATGTAGAGACCCTGTGGGTTGAAATAAAGAGTGGGCGGAAAAATCCCAAAAAAATATTACTAGGAACATGCTACAAGCCTCCCAACATTAGTGACCCAGAGGAAACTCAACTACTTATCCAAATAGGTAAGGCTGCTAATAACAGTGCTGTAATTATGGGAGATTTTAACTACCCTGATATAAACTGGGCCAATGAAACTAGTAATTCAGCTAAGGGGGATAGATTTTTAAATGTTCTCAGGGATAACTTCTTGTCACAATTAATAGAGGAGCCAACTAGGAGTAAAGCTATATTGGATTTAGTGCTATCAAACAATACAGATATAATATCAAACATAGAAGTTAAAGAACATTTGGGTAACAGTGATCATAACATGGTCACATTTGAAATCTCTTTTCATATGCAGTGTTTTAAAGGCTTAACTAAGACTTTTAATTTCAAGAAAGCAAAATTCAACGATTTAAGGAAATCATTAAATAATATAAATTGGGACAATGTATTTTCTAATAAAAATACAGAGGATAAATGGATAATATTTAAAAATTTGTTAAATAAATATACATATCAATACATACCATATGGTTATAAAAATAAAAATAAAAAAAATAAGCCGTTATGGCTAAATAAAAATGTGTTAAAAGAAATTAGGAAAAAACGTAGGGCATTTAAATTATTAAAAGAAAATAGTACAGACTCAGCATACAATATTTATAAGGAATGTAACAAAGCATGCAAAAAAGCAATCAAATTAGCCAAAATTGAAAATGAAAAATTAATTGCCAAGGATTCTAAGTCTAACCCTAAAAGGTTCTTTAAGTACATAAATAGCAAAAAATCTAAGAAGGATAATATAGGTACATTAAAATGTGTGGAGGGTAGCATGATAAATAATGACAGGGAAAAGGCTGAGGTACTAAACCAGTTTTTTTCTTCAGTATACACAAGAGAGGAACCATTGAATGATACTTTGGAACAGAATAGAACATGCCAGTCCATACCACTAACTGGGTTTTGTTTAGAGGATATCAGGAAAAAACTAAAAAATATTAAGGTAAATAAAACTCCAGGCCCAGATGGAATACACCCAAGGGTGTTAAGTGAACTTAGCACTGTTATAGACAAACCTTTACTCTTAATTTTTCAAGACTCATTATCCTCAGGCATGGTACCCCAGGATTGGCGTAAAGCTGATGTGGTGCCACTCTTCAAAAAGGGAAGCAGGGATGATCCAGGAAGCTATAGACCAGTTAGTCTGACATCAATAGTGGGGAAGATATTTGAAGGGATTATAAGGGATTATATTGATGAGCATATTCGTGTAAACAAGATTATGAGTTCTAATCAGCATGGCTTTAGGAGAAATAGATCATGTCAAACTAATCTAATTAGATTCTACGAGGAAGTAAGTAAAAATATAGATAAAGGGGAATCAGTTGATGTGATATACTTAGATTTTGCAAAGGCATTTGATACAGTGCCACATGAGAGATTAATGCACAAAATTAAGGGACTGGGAATAGCTGAAAATGTTAGCTCATGGATAAATAACTGGATAAAAGATAGGGAGCAACGAGTAGCAGTAAATGGATCATACTCAGATTGGACAAAGGTAATCAGTGGCGTCCCCCAGGGATCAGTACTGGGCCCTGTTCTTTTTAATATTTTTATAAATGACTTGGAGCAAGGATTAAATAGCGACATCTCTATTTTTGCAGATGATACTAAGTTAAGTAAGGTCATTAGGTCAGAGCAGGATGAACTCTCTTTGCAAAGGGATTTGCTAAAATTAGAACTATGGGCAAGTGAATGGAAAATGAGATTTAATACGGAAAAATGTAAGGTTCTACATTTTGGAAGTAAAAATAAGCAGGCTATGTATTTTTTAAATGGGACAAGACTTAGCCAAACACAGGAGGAAAGGGATTTGGGAGTAGTAATAGATAACAAGCTAAAGATGAGTGCACAATGCAGGGCAGTGGCTTCAAAGGCTAATAAGATACTAGCATGTATTAAAAGAGGCATTGATTCAAGGGAGGAAAGCATAATTCTGTCATTATATAAAGCCCTGGTAAGACCTCACCTTGAGTTTGGAGTGCAGTTCTGGGGACCGATTGCTAAAAAAGATATTGCAGAACTAGAAAAAGTTCAGAGAAGGGCCACAAAGCTAATAAGGGGATTGGAGAAATTAACCTATGAAGAGAGGCTAGCCAAACTGGGTCTGTTCTCTTTAGAAAAAAGGCGCTTGAGAGGTGACATGATTACTTTATATAAATATATTCAAGGCCCATATACAGAGATGGCAGAAGCTCTTTTTATTCCAAGAAAATTGGTTCTGACAAGAGGTCATAATTTAAGGTTGGAGGAAAGGAGATTTAATCTCCTGCAACGGAAACGTTTTTTCACTGTAAGAGCAATAAAATTGTGGAACTCATTACCAAAGGAGGTAGTGAATGCCAATACCATAGATACATTTAAAAATAGTCTGGATAAATTTCTGTATATAAACAAAATTCATGGATATGATTGCTAGTATTAAATGGGTCACATTTTAATGGGGTTATTTAAGCTTAACTGGAGCTTTTTGTAAGTATTTTAGATTTGTATAGGTTGAACTCGATGGACTTCAGTCTTTTTTCAACCGTATCTACTATGTTACTATGTTACAGGTGGGATATTTTGGGGCATTCACACCAAATATGCATATCAGTCCCGATTGCTCCACAAAATCTACAGCAAGTGGTAGAGTGACAATTAGAAACGTTATGGAGCCTAAGATGAATCCAGTACCATTTTGGCAGTAGTTTAAAACACAACTAACCTTATATCTATTCTATACACTTCCAATATTGAGGGTTTGATTCTGCAAGCCCCTGTAATAGACCTCTAATGCTGTGCATTGAGGAAGGATGAGGGACCACCATCTGAAAATGTTTGTCTATGGCACAAGTCTAGACACTTTCTAATTACTTTATTAGTGAGAAACAGTGAAGCAATACAATGTTTCGGAGTCCATACTAGGTCCTCAAGGAATACATCATGAGGGAGTGAGCCTTGTTCTATTTCATTCCATATAGGCTTCTTACCTGAGGGGCCTCACCCAGATATATGGAACAATATGGCCGCTTCATAATAAAGCTTAATATTCAGCAAAGCCAACTCACCTTTATCAATTGGGTTTTGTAAAATGGTTCTGGAGATACAAGGATGTTTACGTGCCCAATAATATTGATTCAATTGGAATTGATAGCTGTCCAAAAGGGCTGTAGGAAGTTTCAACAGTAAGCAACAGATCAAATATGTAATTTTCAGAATTGACTTTATTTTAAAGGCTTTGACTCTGCCCATCCAACAGATTTCCCTAAATTTGGGGAGAAAAATATACTGCTTGAGTTCTGTTAACAAGGTGCTATAGTTATTTTCTATTACTGCTATATCATCATACCCAGGTGTTTAAGCCCATTACTACACCACTTAAAAGGGTACAAAGCCCAAAGGTACTGGTAAAGGGGGTATACTTCTGTTTTCTTAAAATTTAACTTTTTGTATAAATTGAATAGAACTGGGAGGGATTTCTCAGGATCCTTAAAGAATAGTCAACACCAGAATTTTTGTTGTTTGAAAAGAAAGATAATCCCTTTATTACCCATTCCCTAGTTTTGCATAACCAACACAGTTATAATAATAACCTCTGTAATTACCTTGTATCTAAGCTTCTGCAGACTGCCCCTTTATTTCAGGTCTTTTGTCAGACTTGCATTTTAGCCAATCAGTGCTCACTCCTAGTTCACTTCATGTGCATGAGCTCAATGTTATCTATTTGAAACACATGAACTATTGCCCTCTAGTGGTCAAAATGCATTCAGATTAGAGGCAGTCTTCAAAGTCTAAGAAATTAGCATATGAACCTCCTAGGTTTAGCTTTCAACTAAGAATACCAAGAGAACAAAGCAAAATTAGTTATAAAAGTAAATTGGGAAGTTGTTTAAAATTACATTCCCTATTTAAATCATGAAGTTTTTTTTTGGACTTGACTGTCCCTTTAAGGAAAACTGTCAGATCATCTTCAAAAAGACTTAATTTCTGATTTGTGTCATGTAATAAAAGACCTTCAATAAGTTGATTATTTCTGATAGCAACTGCCAATAGGTCAATGGAGAAAGCAAATAATAAGGGAGAGAAGGAGAACCCCTGACGGGTTCCGTTGCTAATGGAGAAAGACTGGGATCAGAACCCTACTCCCTTGACACGAGCAGTTGGGCATGAATACAAGGCTCCTATGGCTTTGCAGAAAACCTCTGGCAAGCCAAAGGCCCGTAAAACAGTACAGTAATACATGTAGTCCCACCTTATTCTGCCAAATGCCTTTTTTGGGTCAAGAAAGGGCGAGGAGGGGTAGGCCCAAGTCATCCAGTTCTGAAAAGATGTTTAATAAACACCTGGTACTGTTAGTGCCCTGTTTATGGACAAAACAACCCACTTGGTCATTATGTATCACAGTAGGCAGAAGCGGCCCTAATCTGAGAGCTACAATTTTGGCAAATAATTTAACATTGACATTTATAAGCGATATAGGTCGGTAATTCTGACAACATGCAAGGTCCTTACCTTCTTTTGGTATGGTTAAGATAGTAGCCTCTAAGTACTCCTTAGGAAGGGAAGCCATTTTAAAGGTTCTGGAGAATACTCTTTGAAGAACGGGTGCTAGGATGGTAAAACGTCTTATAGAAAAGTAGGATAAATACGTCAGGACCAGGTGCCTTATGTAGTTTAAGGGTTTTAATAGCATTGCATATTTCAACAAGGGTTATAGGGTCTAAAATCCCTCTGCTTTCTCTACATCCAGTTTAGGAGGTTTTAACCCCTTAATGACCACAATGTACCCTGTATGTCACTGGTTGTTAAGGGTTTTTTCAGGACATAATAGCATAAGTCTAGCAAGAACACGCTATTAATGCACTCCCTCCAGCAGGCTTTGTGGAATAGAGCAGTCTCAGCGCTGGTGGCAAGACCGCGCTATAAAACAATCAAGTCGAGGTGTGAGGCACTTTAATAAGCGCATGCGCGATTCCTGCGGTGTCTCTATTCCGCAGTCTGACAGTTACTGAGAAGTCATGGCAGCCTACAAGATCGTCCTTATTCGCCATGGGGAGAGCACCTGGAACCAGGAAAACAGATTCTGTGGCTGGTTTGACGCGGACCTCAGCGCTACCGGGCAGCATGAGGCTGAACGGGGAGCACAGGCACTGAAAGAGGCGGGATACGAGTTTGACATTTGCTATACATCTGTGCTTAAGCGGGCAATTCGTACCTTATGGATCGCACTGCAAGGTATTGACCAGATGTGGCTCCCAGTTGTAAGAACATGGCGTCTAAATGAACGTCACTATGGTGGACTAACTGGTCTCAACAAAGCAGAGACTGCTGCTAAACATGGAGAAGAGCAGGTGAAGATTTGGAGGCGGTCATTTGATATTCCTCCACCAACCATGGATCAAGATCACTCATATTATACCATTATTAGTAAGGACCGTCGATATGCAGACTTGACAGAGGACCAACTTCCAAGCTGTGAAAGTCTGAAGGATACCATTGCTAGAGCTTTGCCATTCTGGAATGAAGAGATTGTCCCACAGATCAAGGAGGGAAAAAGAGTGTTGATTGCTGCTCACGGCAATAGCCTTAGAGGGATTGTCAAGCACCTTGAAGGCATGTCAGAGGAAGCCATCATGGAGCTAAACTTACCAACTGGCATCCCTATTGTTTATGAGCTGGACAAGAATCTTAAACCAATTAAGCCTATGCAGTTCTTGGGCGATGAAGAGACTGTACGGAAAGCAATGGAAGCTGTAGCAGCTCAAGGCAAAGCCAAGAAATAGGTCATTTCTCATTACGCTGAAGCCTCCATCCTTTAGTTTTCTTTCCCCAAACACTTCACAGCTAGGGATTCTGACACCGCTGCATGTGAGGGCAGCTTGTAAAGTGTTTACTAGGTTAACACCTTCTTTACTAGAGTGGTCAACAAGTTTTAATTTTAACTGTAAACAACTTCTGTGTTTAGGTTTAATTTTGTCACAGCCAGTGTCACTCTTTACACATGTGCAAACTAGATCTGATGGGTTTTTATGCCCCTTAGATGAAACTCATCAGTGACCAGGCACTTTTTATTTACAGTTGGTAAAAGGCATTTCAATTTTGAACAAATATTCATTTGCAGTTTCCTCTATTTACATAATACTGTAAAGATTTATTTATGTTTTTGCACAGAAAATGCACTTATTTTTTTCTGTTAATAGCACTTATTGTATTCTGTTACTAATTTGTTGCAATCTTCTCATTTCTCTTACCTTTATCTAGTTGCTTGGCAGTGTATCTTATGAATACAATTGGGTAACTTACAAGGCACAAGCAAATTTACATGGCTGTTTTTTAACACATGGAAAGTACATTCCAAAATATAGGTTCCAAATATAGAATTGGTACTAAGCTTTTAGCCGTCCTGAGCTTAAGCCTGGTATGATACTGTCTCAGTCAGTGCACCTTATCTGTATTGAGTTTTCTCCAGTTTCCAAAATCCTAGTTGATCCATTCTAGTCACGGTTTCCCTAAAACATAAAATAAATCAGACTATTGTGAGGGCATTGTCCTTTTTTTACGCTTTGTGTGTCTCTGCTGCTGTGGAGATTGTATTGGTGCTCTGTACCTACAAAGAGCAAATTAGTTATTGCACTTGTTCAGCTTTCTATCCCTAGTAGAGATGTCCATATTTAAATCATTTCAATAAATTGATGTGCAATTGTCAAAAAAAACAAAAAACAAACAAAAACAAAAACAAAACAAAGTCCCAAAAAAAGGCCAACGACATACAGGGTGCGTCGCTGGTCCTTAAGGGGTTAAAGATGCTATAAATTTACGGATAGAAAGAAGGAGTTAATATTGTAGGGTGATTTCTAATAATCAGTAAAAACATTGCCTATGTCCTTAGGTGAGTACATATATTTATCCAAGACTTTAATTTTTGGAATTCAATTTTGCTTAAAGGGACACTCTAGTCAAAATTAAACTTTTATGATTTGGGGCATGCATTTTTAAACAATCTTCCAATTTACTTTTATCATCAAATTTGTTTTGCACTCTTGGTATTCTTTGTGGAAAGCTAAACCTAGGTAGGCTCATATGCTAATTTCTAAGCAATTGAACTGCCTCTTATCTGACAGTTTTTTTCACAGTTAGAAACTGCTAGTTCATGTGTGTCATATAGATAACATTGTGCTAACTCCTGTGGCGTTATTTATGAGTCAGCACTGATTGGCTAAAATGCATGCCTGTCAAAAGAAATTAGATAAGGGGTCAGTCTGCAGAGGCTTAGAAACAAGGTAATCACAGAGGTGAAAACAAAATTTATTCTTACCTGATAAATTTCTTTCTTTTGCGATGTACCGAGTCCACGGATTCATCCTAACTTGTGGGATATTGTCCTTCCTGACAGGAAGTAGCAAAGAGAGCACCACAGCAGAGCTGTCTATATAGCTCCCCCCCTTAACTCCACCCCTCAGTCATTCGACCGAAGGCCAAGGAAGAAAAGGAGAAACTATAAGGTGCAGAGGTGACTGAAGTTTACATAAAAAAATACTATCTGTCTTGAATAGACAGGGCGGGCCGTGGACTCGGTACATCGCAAAAGAAAGAAATTTATCAGGTAAATATAAATGTTGTTTTCTTTTGCATGATGTACCGAGTCCATGGATTCATCCTAACTTGTGGGATACCAATACCAAAGCTTTAGGTCACGGATGAAGGGAGGGACAAGACAGGAAACCAAACGGAAGGCACCACTGCTTGCAAAACCTTTCTCCCAAAAATAGCCTCCAAAGAAGCAAAAGAATCAAATTTATAAAATTTTGAAAAGGTATGAAGCGACGACCAAGTCGCAGCCTTACAAATCTGTTCAACAGAAACATCATTTTTAAAAGCCTATGTGGAAGCTACCACTCTAGTAGAATGAGCTGTAATCCTTTCAGGAGGCTGCTGTCCAGCAGTCTCATAAGCCAAACGGATGATGCTTTTCGGCCAAAAGGAAAGAGAAGTCGCCGTAGCCTTTTGACCCCTACGCTTTCCAGAATAGACAACAAACAAACAAGATGTTTGACGAAAATCTTTGGTTGCCTGCAAATAAAATTTCAAAGCACGAACCACATCCAAGTTGTGCAACAGACGTTCCTTCTTACAAGAAGGATTAGGACACAGAGAAGGAACAACAATTTCTTGATTGATATTCCTGTTAGTAACAACCTTAGGTAGGAACCCAGGCTTGGTACGCAAAACCACCTTATCAGCATGAAACACAAGATAAGGAGAGTCACATTGTAATGCAGATAGTTCCGAAACTCTTCGAGCTGAAGAGATAGCAACTAGGAACAAAACTTTCCAAGATAAAAGCTTAATATCTATGGAATGCATGGGTTCAAACGGAACCCCCTGAAGAACTAAATTTAGACTCCATGGCGGAGCAATAAGTTTCAACACAGGCTTAATTCTAACTTAAGCCTGAAAAAAAGCCCGAACGTCTGGAACATCTGCCAGATGCTTGTGCAACAAAATAGACAGAGCAGATATCTGTCCCTTTAGGGAACTAGCTGATAATCCTTTCTCCAATCCCTCTTGGAGAAAAGACAAAATCCTAGGAATCCTGATTTTACTCCAGGAGAAGCCTTTGGATTCACACCAAAAAAGATATTTACGCCATATCTTATGATACATTTTCCTGGTAACAGGCTTTCGAGCCTGAATCAAGGTATTTATGACTGACTCAGAGAAACCCCGCTTTGATAGAATCAAGCAATCAATCTCCAAGCAGTCAGTTGCAGAGAAATTAGATTTGGATGCTTGAATGGACCTTGAATCAGAAGGTCCTGTCTCAATGGCATGCATGCTCCACCAGGTCTGCATACCAAGTCCTGCGTGGCCACGCAGGCGCTATCAAAATCACTGATGCTCTCTCCTGTTTGATTCTGGCAATCAGACGGGGAAGGAGAGGGAAAGGTGGAATTCAGGGAATTCCAGACTGCACCCCAGCCCAGAAGACTGGCGTCTGTCGTCACTATAACCCATTCTGGCCTGCGGAAACACATTCCCTGGGACAGATGATCCTGTGACAACCACCAAAGAAGAGAGTCTCTGGTCTCTTGATCCAGATTTATCTGAGGAGATAAATCCACATAATCCCCATTCCACTGATTGAGCATGCATAGTTGCAGTGGTCTGAGATGCAAGCGAGCAAACAGAACTATGTCCATTGCCGCTACCATTAGTCCGATTACCTCCATACACTGAGCCACTGACGGCCGAGGAATGGAATGAAGAGCTCGGCAGGTGGACAAAATCTTTCCGTCAAAAATATTTTCATGTCCACCGAGTCTATCAGAGTCCCTAGAAATGAAACTCTTGTGAGGGGGGAAAGAGAACTCTTTTTTTACGTTCACTTTCCACCCGTGAGACCTTAGAAAGGCCAACACTAAGTCCTTGTGAGACTTGGCTAGTTGGAAGGACGACGCTTGAATTAGAATGTCGTCTAGATAAGGCGCCACTGCTATGCCCTGTGGCCTTAGAACCGCCAGAAGGGACCTTAGCACCTTTGTGAAGATTTGCGGCGCCGTGGCTAACCCGAAAGGAAGAGCCACAAACGGATAATGCTTGTCCAGAAAGGTGAACCTGAGGAACTGGTGATGATCTTTGTGGATAGGAATGTGCAGATACGCATCCTTTAAGTCCATGGTGGTCATATATTGATCCTCCTGGATCAATTTTTAAGATAGTCCGAATGGTCTCCATCTTGAAAGATGGAACTCTTAGGAATTGGTTTAGGATATTGAGATCCAGAATTGGTCTGAAGGTTCCCTCCTTTTTGGGAACTATAAACAGATTGGAGTAGAACCCCTGCCCCTGTTCTGCTTTTGGAACTGGGCAGATCACTCCCATGGTAAACAGGTCTTCTACACAGCGTAAGAACGCCTCTTTTTGTCGGGTTTACAGACAATTGAGAAAGATGGAACCTCCCCCTTGGAGGGGAATCCTTGAAATCTAGAAGGTATCGCTGGGTTACAATTTCTACTGCCCAGGAATCCTGAACGTCTCTTGCCCAGGCCTGAGCAAAGAGAGAGAGTCTGCCCCCAACTAGAACCAGTCCCGGATCGGGGGCTACCCCTTCATGCTGACATAGTGGCAGCAGCAGGCTTTTTGGCCTGTTTACCCTTGTTCCAAGCCTGATTAGGTCTCCAGGTTGGCTTTGATTGAGCAAAGTTCCCCTCTTGCTTTGCAGCAGGGGAAGAGGTAGAGGGACCACTCTTGAAGTTTCGAAAGGAACGAAAACTATTTTGTTTGGTCCTTGTCTTATTTGACTTATCCTGAGGGAGGGTATGACCCTTCCCTCCAGTAATGTCTGAAATGATCTCTTTCAATGCAGGCCCAAATAGGGTCTTACCTTTGAAAGGGATGGACAAAAGCTTAGATTTAGATGACACATCAACTGACCAGGACTTAAGCCATAACGCTCTACGCGCTAAAATGGCAAAACCTGAATTCTTAGCCGCTAATTTAGCAAGATGAAATGCGGTGTCTGTAATAAAAGAATTAGCCAACTTAAGAGCCTTAATTCTGTCCAAAATATCATCTAGTGGGGTCTCCATCTGAAGAGCCTCTTCTAGAGCCTCAAACCAAAAGGCAGCTGCAGTGGTTACAGGAACAATGCATGCTATAGGTTGAAGAAGAAAACCTTGATGAACAAAAATTTTCTTTCAGAGACCCTGTAATTTTTTATCCATAGGATCAATGAAAGCACAACTGTCTTCAATAGGTATAGTTGTACACTTAGCCAGGGTAGAAATAGCTCCCTCCACCTTAGGGACCGTCTGCCATGAGTCCTTTATGGTGTCAGAAATGGGAAACATTTTCTTAAAAACAGGAGGGGGAGAGAACGGAATACCTGGTTTATCCCACTCCTTAGTAACAATGTCCGAAATCCTTTAGAGACCGGAAACACATCAGTGTAAACTGGAACCTCTAAATATTTGTCCATTTTACACAATATCTGGATCTACAATAGGGTCACAATCATCCAGAGTAGCTAAAACCTCCCTGAGCAATAAGCGGAGGTGCTCTAGCTTAAATTTAAATGCCGTCATATCTGAATCTGTCTGAGAGAACATCTTTCCTGAATCCGAAATCTCTCCCTCAGACAGCAAATCCCTCATCCCTACTTCAGAACATTGTGAGGGAATATCGGATACGGCTACTAAAGCGTCAGAAGGCTCAGCATTTGTTCTTAACCCAGAGCTACTGCGCTTCCCTTGCAACCCAGGCAGCTTAGATAAAACCTCTGTGAGGGTAGTATTCATAACTGAAGCCATATCTTGCAAGGTGAAAGAATTAGACGCACTAGAAGTACTTGGCGTCGCTTGTGCGGGCGTTACTGGTTGTGACACTTGGGGAGAACTAGATGGCAAAACCTGATTTCCTTCTGTCTGAGAATCATCTAATGCCAAACTTTTATAAGTCAAAATATGCTGTTTGCAATTTATAGACATATCAGTACAAGTGGGACACATTCTAAGAGGGGGTTCCACAATGGCTTCTAAACAAATTGAACAATGAGTTTCCTCAGTGTCAGACATGTTTAACAGACTAGTAATAAAGCAAGCAAGCTTGGAAAACATTTTATTTAATGAAAAAAACACAATTTGCAAAAACGGTACTGTGCCTTTAAGAGAAAAAAAGGCATACACAAACTGCAAAACAGGTTAAAATTGCTTCAATTTTTCTGAAATTTTAACAGTGTACCCACTAAGCTTTAGAAGGATTGCACCACAAGTAAATAAGCAATAAACTCCCAAATGAAAAAAACGGATTGAAATATGTCTAAAACCGGTAAAAAAACACCCTAAAACACCTTGCCACAGCTCTGCTGTGGCCCTACCTGCCCTTAGGAAGCGATAATTTGGGGTTTAAAGCTTCAATTAGTCCCTCAGAAGACTCTCAGGACCTCAGGAGAAGTTGCTTGCTGCTTGTAAATGTAGGCCCCGCCCACCTCACTCGATGTTGCTGGGGCCTACACAAAACTAACAAACCCTGCCTGAAAGCCATGTGGGTTATAAACAACCCCAAAGAACCCTCAAGCAAATGTCCCATTAAACAGAAAATGTTACTCCCAGACACAAAAACGTTTGTCCCAAATTCACATAACAAACTGAGTGCCCACAAAAAATTAACCCTTTATGCAAGCTAGTAAAAACCTCTGATAACACTAGGATTACTGCTTACCCTTCCCCTAATGGGGACACTGTCAGCCTTTCTGAGTTAACACAGTCTCTGCAGAAAATATGACTGAACATACCTCATTGCTGTATAGCAAGAAACTGTTCCTCACACTGAAGTGTTCCTATACTCCTCAGCTTCTGTGGGAACAGCAGTGGACCCAGGGTCGGCCCCAGAACAAATTAAATGGGGGGGCATTTTTTTCCCCCGAGGGGGCACACATTTACAAAGCATGTATAAGAGTCATAATAAGAGTAGACCTACATATTCTGCAGGAAAGTGTAGCTTATGGCTGGCTTATCCCCCACTATTAACATTTGGAGAATATGTGCTAAATCACTAGGTAAAAGAATGATGCCTATATCCTATGCCGTGCACTAAAACAGAGCCATTAAACTTGAGACTTCCAGTGCAATAGCTCATTAAAAACAAATCACCCCTTAATCACCATGATCCAAAACCATTTAACTCATTCTTAAATCTCAATCATGTCCCCTAAACAGCCATGCACCCCAAACCCCCCAATGCAATTAACCCCTTTGTTTGCAATAGCAGTGAGGATACTAGGTTTTCAGGCACTGGTAATTTTGTAGATTAGATTTAGCTATACCTGTTTCCCAATAACTAACGGATATCAGGCTACTTAATACAACCTATGTACTGTTAACCCTTTAAAAATATGATTGTATCATATAAATATAAGTCTATAAATGGCTACGTCTCAAAAGTGCACTGTGATCTTAGGCCCGGACTAAGATCACCGTGCACTTTTGAGTCGTCGATAGAAGCTGGTAGCCATTTATAGACTTATATTTATATGATACAATCATATTCTTATCATGTTCCATTGTTTAAGAAAATGAGTAACTCATGATAGTTAGGTAAAATGAATAGGGTTAAAGACAAGTCCAAAAAGTCTCTAACTTCCAATTCCAAATAAGAGGTTAACACGGAGCTCCTTGCAGATTCGTGATGTGACCTCACAGTCCGGCAGCTAACTCCGCCCCCAGCATGCAGCATTACATAACAATTCATTATTTTATTAATTATTTTTAAAGCGTATGATCATATCAATATTTTTTGAGGGGGCACAACATTCCATTTGGGTGGGTATTGCCCCCCAATGCCCCCCCTTGGAGCCGGCCCTGAGTGGACCTTAGTTACAAATGCTAAGATCATCATCCTCCAGACAGAAATCTTCATCTATGTCCTGCCTGAGACACCGGTACCATTTAAAAATAACAAACACTTGATTAAAGATAAAATAAAACTAACAGTTTAACACCTCTTCTCTTTACTCTTCCTGCTTAGAGCCAGCAAAGAGAATGACTGGGGGGTGGAGTTAAGGGGGGAGCTATATAGACAGCTCTGCTGTGGTGCTCTCTTTGCTACTTCCTGTCAGGAAGGGCAATATCCCACAAGTTAGGATGAATCCGTGGACTCGGTACATCATGCAAAAGAAAGTGTATTAATATAACAGTGTTGGTTTCGCAAAACTGGGAAAGGGATAATAAAAGGATTATCTATCTTTTTAAACAATAAACATTCTGGTGTAGACTGTCCTTTTAACTTTTGCTCTCCGTTTAGATCCAGAAGTCTATATGCTCTCTTACCCTTGTAGTACATGAGTTGTTTTTAATTTCACAATGTTATGCCTAACTCTCTAACGCCTAGATTTAGAGTTTTGTCGGTAAAGACCCGTGGTGCTAACAAGCCTTTTTTTCCAGCGCACCCTTAAGACAACGCTGGTATTACGAGTTGTCTGAATGGCTGCGTTAGCCTCAGAAAAGGGAGCGTTGAGCATAATTTAGCTCCACTTCAACCCTCAATACCAGCGTTGCTGACGGTAGCGGTAAGCTGGAAAAACATGCTCGTGCATGATATCCCCATAGGAAACAATGGGGCTGAACTGGCTGCAAAAAAACCTAACACCTGCTCCTAACGCAGCCCCATTGATTCCTATGGGGAAACACTCTCTAAGTCTACACCTAACACCCTAAGATGAACCCCGAGTCTAAACACCCCTAACCTTACACTTAGTAACCCCTAATCTTCCGCCCCCGCTATTGCTGGCACCTACATTATATTATTAACCCCTAATCTGCCGCTCCGGACACTGCCGCCACCTACATTCTAGCTATGAACCCCTAATCTGCTGTCCCTAACATCGCCGACACCTATATTTTAGGATTTATATTTATTTTACAGGCAATTTTGTATTTATTTTAACTAGGTACAATAGCTATTAAAAGGTTAATAACTATTTAATGGCTACCTAGTTAAAATAATTACAAAATGACCTGTAAAATAAATCGTAACCTAAGTTACAAATACACCTAACACTACACTATAAATAAATTAATTAAATAAATTAACTACAATTAGCTCAACTAAAATACAATTAAATAAACTAAACTATATTATAAAAAAAACAAACACTAAATTACAGAAAATAAAAAAAATTACAAGAAGTTTAAACTAATTACACCTAATCTAAGCCCCCATATAAAATAAAAAAGCCCCCCAAATTAATAAAATGCCCTACCCTATCCTAAATTACAAAGTAATCAGCTCTTTTACCAGCCCTTAAAAGGGCTTTTTGCGGGGCATTGCCCCAAAGTAATCAGCTCTTTTACCTGTTAAAAAAAATACAATACCCCCCCAACATTACAACCCACCACCCACATACCCCTACTCTAAAACCCACCCAAACCCCCCTTAAAAAAACCTAACACTAACCCCCTGAAGATCTCCCTACCTTGAGTCGTCTTCACTCAGCCGAGCCGAATTCTTCATCCAAGCGGGGCAGAAGAGGTCCTCCATCCGATTGAAGTCTTCATCCAAGCGGGGCAGGAGGTCTTCCATCCGATTGAAGTGTTCATTCAAGCGGCATCTTCTATCTTCATCCATCCGGAGCGGCAGCATCCTGAAGAACTCCGACGCGGAACATCCATCCTGGCCAACGACTTCCCGATGAATGACGGTTCCTTTAAATGATGTCATCCAAGATGGCGTCCCTCGAATTCCGATTGGCTGATAGGATTCTATCAGCCAATCAGAATTAAGGTAAGAAAATTCTGATTGACTGATTCAATCAGCCAATCAAATTGAAGTTCAATCCGATTGGCTGATTGGATCAGCCAATCGGATTGACCTCGCATTCTATTGGCTGTTCCGATCAGGATCTATCGGTGGTTTAGTGTTATTGTTTAGGGGGTTTTTTGGGGGGTGGGGTGGATTTTTTTGTTTTTATAGGGGTTTTAGATTAGGTTTAATTTTTAATATTTTGGATAATTTCGTTTATTATTTTTGTAATCTTAGATTTTTTTATTTTTCGTAATTTTAGAGGTTTTTCTTGTAATTAGTTTTTTTTTTTTTTCGTAGTGTTAGGATTTTTTTATTTTAGTTTATTTTAGTTTTTTAAAATAGTTATGTTAGTTTTATTTATAGTTTAATCTTATTTTTTTTATTTCACAGGTAAGTTTTTATTTATTTTATGGTAGTTATATTGTAACAAGTTAGCGGGTGTTAGGTTTAGGGGTTAATAGGTTAATTTAGTGTGTCGCGATGGGGGTGGCCGGTGGTTTAGGGGTTAATAGGTTTATTTTAGTTGTTGCAATGTGGGGGGTCAGTGGTTTAGGGGTTAATAGGTTTATTATAGTATTTGCGATGCGGGGGGATGGCAGATTAGGGTTTAATAGTTTATTTTAGTGTTGATGATATGGGTGGGCGGCGGATTAGGGGTTAATAGGTTTATTATAGTATTTGCAATGCGGGGATAGCGATTTAAGGGTTAATAGGTAATTTATGGGTGTTGGTGTACTTAGTAACATTTTTGTTATGAGTTTTTGAAACCTTTTTGTTTTGCAAAATCCATAACTACTTGTCTTTTTATAATAGGTTGTGGCGGTATAAGCTATAAAGCTAGTGGAATAGCCATACCGCACAACGTGTAATACGGGTGAGCTGAATATTCCACACTCAAAAGCCATTTTTTGAGTGCGTAATGGAGAGTTACAGGCTAAAACGCTAGTGGTATATCTGTACCGCCACGACTTGTAATACGGGTGACCTTCCATTCTGTGCGCAAAGGCCAATTTTTCAGCGGTATCGCCGTACCGCAAAACTTGTAATTTAGGCGTATGTTGGCTATAAATATGTCCCTTTATTGCCAATAACTTCAACAGGGGCCACAGCCACACTATACTCAGCACAGGAAACGGTCTCCACAAAAGCAGCAACTTCAATGGGCCCAACCGCCATAACCATCCATTTTAACAGTCACATTAACCTTAGCAGATCCCTCACAGAAGAACAGACTGGGAGAGAGACAGCACAACTCAAAACTGCAGCCTTGCTAATCCACTTTTTATCACTATCTCATGTATTAAAAGCAACAATATTTTAATCCCACTTTTATGTTCCATTTTCCTTTGCTATATATTTCACTATAGCAATTTAAGAATGAAGCTACAAGAGAAAACCACTTATTGGGCTAGATTACAAGTAGAGCACAAAACACACCTTAAGTTGAATCAATACCGCTCCTAGTTTTGCACTTTAAGTTGAAAGTAAAAAAGTTTTCACTTGAGTGAAAGCCTCAGGCGCTCTAACATCTGGAGATCAGATATCAAGACGTCCTAACTCCCTCTCCTGTCGCTTATAAATCCCACACTCGGTTCATATTGTAGTTAAGATTGGTGATTCAGAGTACAAAATTGAGAGAGGAAACAAAGCGTGTATCTGGCTTAAGTGTATTATGGAAAATGTCCATCCAATATGATAATGTATAATCATACATATAGACATTACATAACTTAAATCTACCTCTAATAATAATGGGAAAATATATTAAATAAAGTTTTAACTTGTAATTTCAAGAATGTTATTTATATCTTGGAATGTTCAAGTGGACTCCAATATGTATATATAATATTATATAGATATTCATATTTCCACTGTGTATCTGCACTCGCAATTCAAAGATAGTCAGCAACCAGGGTGCTCAGTCAAAATTTCAATAAATATCAACAAGTAGGGACTGCACTCGCTGGTTTCAGTTCAAATAATACCTTATTTATTCAATGGTGACGTTTCGGGGTACGCAAACCCCTTCCTCAGACCAAAAAAAAAAAAATCTTATAGATTTATAAGAGACAGGACAGCAATAGAAGGACATGCTTGATAAAACCTATATGGTGAAACGTATGTCGGATGCGTCCTGACGTCACTGGGAGGGTAGAGTCTTCCATTTGAACTCCATTTTCCGGTTGTACTAACAGTGGATACACAGTGTTTTTGTATCGTAGTTTCTGTGTAGCAGTTTCTGTATTTGGTATTGATAACCTGAGTGACTTATTGTCCTTGTTTAATTATAAAATGTATTTAAATCCACACTGGTACTGTGCGTGCTTAATCTGAATTCTTTGTTTGCCTGAGAACCTGGGAAAGGGAGGCTACCTAAACGCCATTAAACTTTAGAGCCAAGTTATAAGTACAGTGCTTTCTCACCTCAAGTTTGCCAGTTAACATTTTTCACTATTTCCTACCTTTTTTCTTTTGGAGGTACTAACCATAAGGAATAATTTAGATGGAGGAGAATTTGAATTTGGCACTATGAGGCCCATTTATCAAGCTCTGTATGGAGCTTGAAGGCCTGTGTTTCTGGCGAGTCTTCAGACACAAGTCATCTAAAGACCGCTGCTCCATAACCCTGTCCGCCTGATGAGGCGGACAGGAATCGCCACAGTACAACTCGATCGAGTACGATCGGGCTGATTGACACCTCCCTGCTGGCGGCCCATTGGCCGCGAGTCTACAGGGGGCAGCATTGCCCCAGCAGCTCACAAGAGTATTGCTCGCCGCATTCAGCGATGTCTGTCGGACCTGATCCGCACTGTCGGATCAGGTCTGACAGACATATGATAATTCGGCCTCTATATCATTTAGTGCACTATTTTACACATTTTATTAGTACTTATACTTTTGATGGGCACGGTTCTCCTAGGGAGTTTGGTTAAGGATGACATTTTACTACCAACACAGATTCGCACTCCATATTGCTATGCAGACTTGTGTATAATATCATTAGATGTATTGATTTTTCGTCTTATTGGCTCCTTTCCAGCGCATCAGAATTCCAGTGTAAATTATATTTTAATTTGGAGTGTCCCTTCATGCACTTAGTTACGGTTAGCTGTGGGTTCCACATCCTTAATAAAAGCTGCCAACAGCCATGCATTTTGTAGAATATTCAAGGTTTTGAAGCTTTTTTCCTCCCAACTAGCTTTCACAAAGTCAAACTGAGGACCACCTAGCCACACCCCTGGAATGTCATGACATGAGCCCATCCACAATTCCACAATCCTTTCAATAACTCTCAATTCTACTCACATAATGTTCTAACTGCCCCTCTCTCTTCTTGACTCCCCCTCTCTCTACTTGACTCCAGTGTTGCAGTGAATCTGGCCATGAGATTGTGATATGCTTTATACATTTTTTTGTGGGATTTTCATAGTCATTGCTATTTATTTGTTTGTTTTTTTTTCAAGTGGTTTTGTACCGTGTAAATTTAATTGGTGCTGTACATTGAGGAACAGAGTTTTCATTTCTCAGTGTGGAAGGGAATTGCTTAAGACAGAGAATCAATTTAAATATTTATATAATTCCTGTAAAAATAGAAAATAGTTTATACAAAAGGTTTGTTCAAATGTTGTGCTCATCCATGAAGATTGTACAAAAATATAATATTTTAGAACATGTTTTTTTGAGTAATAATTTTATCACATTTTTAAAAATACACAATGTCCAACATACAAAAAATAAGACACAGATCAGGAAACAGTATATACTGCATTTAATGTATTTATAGGGGCCTATTTATTAAGGTGCGAGCGGACATGATCCGATATAGCGGATCATGTCCGCTGCACATTGGTAAATGCCGACAGCACACACTGTTGGCATTTATCATTGCACAAGCAGTTTTGGTGAATGCTTGTGCAATGCCGCTCCCTGCAGATTCGCAGCCAATCGGCCGCTAGCAAGGGGTGTCAATCAGCCCGATCGTGTAGGATCGGGTGGATTGATGTCTGCGGCCTTAGAGCAGGTGGACAAGTTATGGAGCAACGCTCTTTAGACCGCTCCTTCATAACTGCTGTTTCCGGCGAGCCTCAATTTTATGGATGACGCGCCTTAATTTTATGTAGTAAAAATAAATAAATTAAATTATATAAAAAAGGAGAACACAGGAAATTACTTGATAATATACGTAAGCCTAATTTTGGTCAGATAATTTTCCAATTGAAAACATATTGGCTTAATGGAATGGTTTACTGCATATGTATTACACTGTGAAAGGATAAAGAAGGTTACCTTAAAGGGACACTGAACCCAAATTTTTTCTTTTGTGATTCATATATAGCAAGCAATTTTAAGAAACTTTCTAATTTACTCCTATTATCAATTTTTCTTCGTTCTCTTGCTTTCTTTATTTGAAAAAGAAGACATCTAAGCTAAGGTGCCAGCCAATTTGTAGTTCAGAACCATGGACAGCACTTGTTTATTGGTGCTGTCCAATCAGTAAGGACAACCCAGGTTGTTCACCAAAAATGGGCCGGCATCTAAACTTAAATTCTTGCTTTTCAAATATAGATACCAAGAGAATAAAGAAAATTTGACAATAGGAGTAAATTAGAAAGATGCTTAAAATTGCAGGCTCTATCTGAATCATGAAAGAAAAAAATTGGGTACAGTGTCCCTTTAATAAAGAAACAAAAGCATGCATAAAAAATAGATATAAAGGTTTAGCTGACATTTATCAAACGATATTTAGCGCTGGCCATAAATGTCTTAAAAGACAAAAAAGAAAGTACAAGCTATAAACAAAATATAATATGTAAAATACTATGTTTAAAGCCAATTAGTACAAAATGTTAGTGTAGCTAAACTCTTATTTCATGTAGTGCTTTATTATTGTACTGTTTCTGTTTCACATTCAAGCGTAAGGGAATGCCTTTTAGTGACATTTGGTAGAATTAAAATTTAAGGACACACAAAAGTAAATTGCCCAGGTAGGTAAAAAGTACATACTGTATATTACTGGTGCTATGATCTGATTACAATAACAGGAATACAGAAAAAAAAGAGCTAAAAAGAGATGATATGTAGCACTTATACCTATTTGCCACCATTTAGAAAATAACACTGGTAGCCATTTTGGTTTCAAGAAAAAAAAAAGTATTTATTAGTACAAAAAATAATAATAATAATAATAATAATAAATACCCATCCAGTTATCAAGTTTAACCTCTTAAGGACATATGACGGAATTTTTCCGTCATAAAACAATTGAGCAAACTGAAAGCTGTGTCCTTAAAGGGTTAAAGTGGTAAAAAAAGACTTTGTTATAGTGTCATTAGAACTATGCAAAAACATTTTTAAAATTACCTACGGATAAATATTGGTGGGCTTTTCATATAAGCCGTTGTTAACCATCATATCGAGAAAGGGTATTCTATAAGGGCCACCTTATCATATTTCTGGTTATTAACAGAGATAGCCAGAGTTCTTCCTGACTGGAGCCGTATAGTGTGTGTAATCCACAGTATACTCTAGTGGAGTTCACACATTGCACTGTTCTAGTGAGGAGGAACTGTGATGATCTCCTCTAATAATTCTGGGCTAGATTACAAGTGGCGTACTAACATTAGCACGCGTGATATTGAAATATCGCACCCGCGTTATGTTGCGCTCATATTGCAAGTTGAAAGTATAAATATATATATATATATATAGCAAAAAATACTTAAGATATATATATAGAAATATCTGTTTAAGAATAAATAGAACACTTTTCTACTTTGTAAATAGCATTGCAATGTAAGCTATCCATAACTACTTTCGGGTTAGTGCAATTTATCTAATGTGGTGTCGGGTTAGCACTCGAGTGATAAGTGTATTTTTGCAGTTTGCACACTCGATTGAAATCTATTGGGAGAAGTTAGCACGGTCACGATATCCGAAGTCCTTCAGTTAGCATGCGTCGGCTTTCGCTTGTGCGCAAACATTTTACTTTTAAGATAATATGGGAAATCAGAAAAAAAGATGTTCCCATAGGGGGCACATCCCTACTGATAAAAAATCCTAAGACAAAATATATCAGTACATGTGACAGACAATACACATCAATACCAAAAAAGCCATAGCATCATGTCAGACGTATGAGAAAAACAACAAAAAAAGTCCTTATAATCCAACAAGCTGGCAGCCATCTGTCAAAAGGATGGTCAGTCCTGGTGGTAGTAGATCTGAAGAAAAGAGAAACACAGAGGCGCCAATATGGCCTAGTAACGTTTGTACAAGGATTATTCGAAGTAGTGCATACAAGTACTCACAAAGGTGAAACACTCAATGGTGCAGATGAAGCAGACTGGATCAATAGCAGTGGCCAAGCTCACTGTGCGCCAACAATCCAGGCACCCGAAAAAATGGTCAGCAGCCAAAGAGGTCAGACCTGTCAGTGACAAAACACAGCTACCATAGCCTAGTACAGTGGGGACAGTGGTACAATATCGCTTACTGATTGTACTTACAAGATGTAGCGCACCTCCAGGTGCAGTAACAGCAGGCTGGGACCTCTCAGTCACCCAGTGGACTTTACTCAGGCTTTGACAGTGATCCTCTCGGAACCAAATAATATAAAAGTCCCAGAAAGCATTTTACTTTTCACTTGTAATACGCTTGCATTAAAAGTTTACTTCTGGTGGTGTTTAAAAATTAACGCACCACTTATAATCTGGCCCTCTATAAAGTAGCCCTTGTGTAGTTTTCATACAGATTGCTAGGGGAAGTTTGGGACTCATTTTGATTAACTTGAGCCACTGTGTTTACTGTGTGGTAATTTCCTGTCTGCATCTTCTTTCTCAGTATGAGTGTTATTTTCTAATTGGTGAATTAGTAAGAGTGCTCTTTTTTTATTTATTTAGTAAAATTTACCATTCTTGAATCCTGTTAGAGATCTTATACTTCTGATTGATTTTATTAGATAATCTTGCAAATGGTGAGCTTTTAAAAATCGTTTCTTGGTATCTGTGTATTTTTATGCTATATGCTGGGTCCATTTGTGTATATACAGTAAATCAAATTAAGGTTGTTGTACACTTTGTATTAATTTGCATATACACCTATGGTATATACTGCCCTGTGCACTTGGTCCTTTTTATGTATATGCCAGTATATATGTGCAGTATGTTGTCTACTCCTGTCCTGTATCTACATAGATCCTTGTACACGGTGCTACTTTATGTAGAGTATGTATCTCACTGCTGTATTCCCTTTGTTAATATGTCTTTCTATACTACACGACTGTAATAGCTAAATTCTTTTAATCCGTCTCTTCAATTCCCTCATTTCCACAGTAAAAATGTCTACATTTTCACCTCACTGCTCTGTCAGCAAATCCTTCCAATGCTTTGCGCCCCAAGGCATGCAAAACCAAGGGCTTCAGAACTGGAGTGTAACTTCCCACCCCAACTGTCCTGCGGCACATGGATGTTATGCTAATGAAACATGCCATCTTCTCTACAGGGCACAGGAGCTAAAGATTGCTCGTTGTGTAGGACTTTGTTAAAATCTTTCATTACTAGACTTGCAGCCTTGTTAACCTATTAAGTGTTTTCAGACTGTTTTCTTTCTTTGTATCAGTTTATCTACCTTACAACTATGGCCCTCATTTATCAAGTTGAGTATGCAGCTCTCGGGGCCGATTGCTTCAGGTATTTCGCAATCCTGGGTGAACACTGTCCATCCGGCAGATGATGAATGGTTGCCCATGTGTCTAACTATGTAATAATCTGCCATGTATTACACTATTTTCATTTTATGTAAACTCTTCCTGCTTCTGTGTGTGTGTATACTATGAGAAAAATGATGAACCTGTGAATGGCCCTATTGAGTACAGTCACGCTCATGCAAGCCAGCATCACAATTTAAGAGTCAATGGTCTAAAATAACCTCTCCGGTGGTGGCTAAAAATTACACCGGACTGATATGACCCGAGTTATTTGCAGTTGAGATACCAGGGCGGCAGCATTGCATGAACGTCTGCTTGTGCAATAGTAAATACAGCAGCAATACTTCCCACTCCTTGTGATCTCAGGTGGACGGGATCCGTGCATGCACACAAACGCAAGCATTGCACTATCAAGTGACATTTTTATTGGATAAGCAGGACACTTTTAACTAGACAAGCTTTCTAGAGTTTCCTTTCTTCCTTTTGCCACTTGAATCACTGGACCAGCACAGCATAGTCCAATCAATATGTGCACCTCATATTTTCTGCTGCACACTGTAGTGCTATTAATATATCACATTACCTTATTCAGTTGTACTGTTAATCTCTTCATACTGCTCTTTATTATGGTGTTATATGTATAACACTGGTGTATCTCATATACAGATCAAGCATTTGCTTTATTCATAATTATTCCTTTCTTGTTATCTTGGCTCCTTAGGCACGTAAGTGATTGGTGCTGAAGGGATGTCCAGACTGGGAGGTTAATATACAAATTTCTTTGTATTAATAATGACACATTTGGCATCCTCTGGTGGTTTGGAAGCTGCCTGAAGTCTTCTTGTGTGATTTCACGCTCTGTCCTGTATTTGATTGGTGGCACTGATGCATGTCTGACCCTTTTGACTTTCCATTTGCTGCTTGAGGCTGCGTTAAGCTGCCTCACACATTAACTTCAGAATCAAAGTTAACTTTATTCAGTTGCTTGGAGATCCAGCAGTATTTATCAGTGTATTGTTAAGACCCAGATGGCAGATATATTAAATATAAAATATTCAGGCTCATCTCCCTACATGGAGGACATGGAACATATTTAATCAGCTTATCCAAGTCACTGACTTGTCTGAAAATGTTCAGTCATTTCATTTTAACATTGTACTGTTGAGAAAAGCCAGGACTGCATCATTCTACACAACTGCAAAAGTAAATATGGTTACTAAAATGTTATAATTTTGTATTAAATAGAAATTTTGGAGCATAATTTACACAATGTCATCAAATTACTTTATTATAACACTAGTAAAATACATATTCACAATTTCAGTTTAATGTTTATGTACTACTCTCCTTTAAACAATATTTATTAGGTTTAAAGGGATATTAAACACATTTTTATATTTATATAATGTATATTAGTAATAATCACTAAAAATGTGATAGCAAAATGTATGTTTTAAAATGATTAAAATCTGTAATATTGTTAGCTGTAAATGCTTTGTTTTAAATTTTAGGGACATCCCCCTTGGTATATTAGTATATTTATGTTGTTTTCTGCTTTGGGCAACTAGGAAAAAGTAAACATAAGCTTTAACAATGATCAAGCAATCAGAGTGTAGAATGTTGTAAGGTCAGGATTCTGAAGTATTGCAGCATGCACTACAACCTACCAAGGGCAGTAAACTCCATAGTTTGTTTTTACATTTTTAGTTAAATATTTGATAGGAAATACAATTCCAGTTCTTCAGGTGCTCTATGCCCTACACTAGTTAGACATTATGCAGTTTTCTATTTTAAGACTTCACATAGACAAGCAAACACTTGGTCAATTATAGACATAGGTAATATGTGTTAACAAGCAAGCTTTCTGTGCAAAGTATCTTTAATAAGGATTCCCTTTGTTTCTTCAATATATCAATACCACATGGCTATGAGTGCTCAAGCTCTATGAGTGCATGTAAAACTTAACAACTTTTTGCTTTCTCAATCTAGGCTTAGATGTCAGTTTATAATTTTCACTATCACAGCCACATGACAACTGTAGTACCAAGAGATACTTTACTCAAAGGGACATGAACAACATTTGTAGTCCTGTATTAAGTTAAACATGCCAGTGGAATGTGAAACCATTGTGAATATATTAACACCTTGTATGCTGCAGTTGTTTTTCAGTGACCAATCTCCCCACTCTCACTTTCCTTATTTAGATAAAGAAATCCTGAATTGTTACTAGAAAACACATATCAAAATTTGCATATTTTACAATACCCTTTTAAAGTGAAGGTCAATTTAGATGAATTGGTGCCCGGTTTTTAATAAACCTATTAAAAACAAGGGCACTTTAATTAATCAAAATTGACATTTCACTCACTTTCTTCAAATACTTACCTTTTAATCCACTGCAGCACTTCCTCCGCCCGTCGCAATCCCTCTTCGCGGGTCTAAAATGACGAATCCGGCTTCTTCCAACTCACGGTGTTGCCTCAGGCCATGATTCCCCCGGGGGGGAAGCCGTGATTGGAGGAAGCCGGATTCAGCATTTATGACGTATGAAGAAGCTTCCGATGGCCAGGGGAATCGCTGGAGCGGCTGTGAAGATTAAAAGGTAAGTATTTGAAGAAAACGAGTGAAATATCAATTTCGATTAATTAAAGTGCCCTTGTTTTTAATAGGATCATTAAAAACCAGGCACTAATTCATCTGAATTGACCTTCACTTTAAATATCTCTTGTTATTGCCTCTGATGAAGCCAAATAGGGACAGAACTTAACACAATGCTCAAGAAATTACTGGCTTGTGAAGTATGGAGAAATACCTTTTAATTATTCCATGATTTGTAAAACCAACAATATTCAGACATAAATTACAGGAAAAGGGACAAATTAAATCATGAAAGAATACTGCAAAGTTGTTTTTTTATTATTAATTATTATTATTATTATAGTGCAATAACAAATTGTTTCATACCTGTAGATTGTAAGCTCTTTGTAGCTGGACCCTCCTCCCCCTGTATTGATTTGTATTTAGCCTGTGTAATGTATCTGTGTTTATTTTGTATCATGATTCAGTGCCTATGTATGTACCCCTACTCATTTACGCAGGGCAACAGAATGTGATGATGCTTTACAAATAAATGTTAATAGCACATTTTTTTAGAATACACCACAACCAAATATAAGGTTATTACCGTTGCTGTGTTGACCACCTGCCATACTGAGGGATACAAAACCTAATGTTTTAAAGAGCCTTTCTTTTTTTAATGTTTATATAAATTGTGTATGTAAAGGGAGTTTAATAAGTGAGACTTTTATAGCTATAAAATAAAACATGATACTTGTACATACAATAGTAATATCAAATATATGCATAATGAAACACAAGCCCTTGAGGTTTATAGGTGTATGAGACAGAAATTATTGGGATTGACAGGTGGATGGTTGATAGGTGCATTATGTTGTGAAGTAAGAGACTGCTGGAAGGTTCTTAAGTTGGGGTGTGGCTGTTTTTTATGGTGGTAAGTTTCTCTGATGAGGTGAGTCTTTAAAAAAATACTTGAAGGTTGGAGTTAAACTTTCCAAGCCGAGCTCCATGGTTGAAACACAGGAGAAAATGTAGAAATGTGTGAGGAAGCATGTAGTGGTAAAACAGAATAGACCATCATGGGATCAAATAAGGTGGTTGAGGGAGTATGTAGGAATTATTGTAAAACGTAGTTTGAAAGTGAGGTTTGTAAGGGCTTTCTACATGCATGCTAGGATTCGAAATTGGTTTCTGTAACACAAAAAAGAGTCTATAAAATTATTAGCAGAGCTATGAGATGTGTAATGAGTCTGGCAGAGAAGAGAAGTGAAGACAAAAGCAATGAGGTTGGGGTTACAGTTGTCAAGGTGAAAAAACGAACATTGTTGATGTCTTTAATGAAGAAGGGAAGTTGCATAAAGCAAGACAATTTTGCAGAGCTGTGGTTGTAACAGTTAAGTTATCCACTGTAAGTGAGGTCTCTGGTGTTGGATGAGTAGTAGGGAAGGTTCAGATAAAGATCATACCCCTCAAAATCAGCTTAAATTAGATGCACGGTCAAATGGTTTTGTCAAGAAATTGTCAACAATACCTTTTGACTACTATATTTAATAAGTAGGCTTCCTAAAGAATAAAGTTACATGCTGTACCTTAATTAGGTGGTATGGTTAGAGGCAAGTGAATGTCACCTTTAGAACTTGGGAGCCACACAAACAGCTTCTTGCAGAATTGTGACTATGATTTCTATGGTAATCACGTGTTATTTAGAGTAATGTTGCACCCCATTTTTGAAAGACGGGTCTTGTTCCCTTTAGAGTTTCTAAAGCATGTGCTATTAAATAAAAACGAATAGTGTTCAAATTTAAATAATATACATTCTTGCATTCAAATTATAAACATAAATCTTTGTTCTGCAGTGAGGACTCTGACAGTAAAAAGATGTTGTGCGCAGCATGGGATGTCCAGGATCATGACAGGCAGATGGAAATGAATATTCAGCCTATGGGAGAGGAAGAGCTATTGAGCAAAGCCAGCCTACACCACACAGGGTCTCCAATGAGAATGCAAAGAGGGAAGACAACAGCCACCTGCTCCCATGGGACCAACAGCTCAGATTATGAACTGTCATTGGACCTCAAGAATAAACAGGTATTAGTCTCCTATTTGTGTGGCAGTAGACATAGTAATGACACGGTAAAGATACTACACTGCAAGGTTACTTAGTAAAAAGCTATAAGAGGGGTGATTGTCTAGGAAACATACTATGAAAAAAAGAACATGATCATTTTGGGAATAAGGAAGTCTCTTAGTAAAAGCACGATAAAATTGACAGCTTTTGTTAATTTGGAAGCAGGGGTTTATTAGGTGTTGATTGTGTGGGAGAGGTGCCATTTTTTACAGTGTGGGGATTAATGAAATTGGGAGCAAATTGCATTGGTGTCATTATTTTGAATTATTTAATGGCGGGGTTAGTATGGTAGGGTTAATTGAGGAGAGGCCTGTTTTACAACAGCAATCATTTGCAGGAGGTGGCATGTAAAAGACAAAAAATACTCCCCAAATGTAAGCATTACACTGGTACGAAATTTATACTGACAACTTTGTTACTGCACTTGTGATGCTGGCATTCAAATCTAATACCACCTTGACTGGCATGCTAGATTGTCTTTTGTACACCCTATAAACGCCTAGATTACAAGTGGAGTGTAAAATTTGTAGCATTATGGTGCCCTTACATTGATAGAGCTCAGTCCATAGCGGTTACATTTTTACTTGTATTATAAGCACACAGTAAAACCTTAGCGCTTGCTGTATATCACTGGAGCACTAACCTGAAGGTGCACTAAGCTGATGCTGTGCTAAATTCAAAGAAAAATAATGGAGTTTAAAGTTTTAACCTATGCTTTTAAATCTATCTATCTGTGTTAAAACTGAAGGGCTCAAAGGTGTATGTGTGTGTGTGTGTGTGTATATATATATATTTCTCTTGTTAAGTGTATCCAGTCCACGGATCATACATTACTTGTGGGATATTCTCCTTCGCAACAGGAAGTTGCAAGAAGATCACCCACAGCAGAGCTGCTATATAGCTCCTCCCCCAGCTGTCATATCCAGTCATTCTCTTGCAAGCCTCAACCAAGATGGAGGTCGTAAGAGGAGTGTGGTGTTTTATACTTAGTTTATTCTTCAATCAAAAGTTTGTTATTTTTAAATGGTGCCGGAGTGTACTGTTTATCTCAGGCAGTATTTAGAAGAAGAATCTGCCTGCGTTTTCTATGATCTTAGCAGAAGTAACTAAGATCCATGGCTGTTCTCACATATTCTGAGGAGTGAGGTAACTTCAGAGAGGGAATGGCGTGCAGGTTTTCCTGCAATAAGGTATGTGCAGTTAAAATATTTTTCTAGGGATGGAATTTGCTAGAAAATGCTGCTGATACCGAACTAATGTAAGTAAAGCCTTAAATGCAGTGAGAGCGACTGGTATCAGGCTTATTAATAGAGATACATACTCTTATAAAAATGTAATATAAAACGTTTGCTGGCATGTTTAATCGTTTTTATATGTATTTGGTGATAAAACTTATTGGGGCCTAGTTTTTTTCCACATGGCTGGCTTGAATTTTGCCTAGAAACAGTTTCCTTAGGCTTTCCACTGTTGTAATATGAGTGGGAGGGGCCTATTTTGCCGTTTTTTTGCACAGCAAAAATTACAGACACAGACATCCAGCTTCTTCCTGCATGATCCAGGACTTGTTTACAGAGAGCGGGGATTACCAATGGCACTACTAATGTTTGAGAGACCTGTCACGTTTAATATCTAACTGGCTGATATGGCCTTGTATTATGGTAGCCAAATATTGGGCTGAGTGTGGGTGCTAAGTGTAAATTCTAGATTACTGGTACTGGAAGAAAAAAAGTTTACACTTGATTAGCACTCCCAGGTCGCTTAGGAATAGTAAGATTTTATTCTTTAAATCAGGTGATCCCGTGATGGAATGTGGGGAAGCAAATACTAAACTAAATTTAAAATATAACTTTTATTGGGGTATACAAATAAAAATAGGAAAAATAGAATTAAAAATTGCTCTTGAGCTCCGACTATAGTCAAAATAAATCAATGCAGCGGTATAGAATGTATAGAGATGCCACCAGGGACAGTCAAAGGTTGAATATCTATCAAGTGGATAGCCTGCTTCTTCAACTGACTCAAAAAATAAAGTGTGTGTGTCAGATTATTGGTCACAGGGTCAGTGCAGGTCTATAGCAATCTGTGTCTCAGGTGACTGGTATTTCATGCAAGACCAATCAGGCTTAGTAAAAAATGCGCCTGAATATATAAAGTAAAAAGTATCCAGTTATGTGGGTAAATAGATTTACCAGGTGTCTATATAGTTATACTGAGTTCTATTTGAACAATAGTGTCAACTTTATTAGTTAAATGGATTACCCAGGTACCAGTACATTCAATGGTATCTAATAATAAAAGTAGTATAAACCCAGGTTGAATTGTGATTCACCTAGTACTGTAATGTACACACAGTTATTTTCAACAATCGTTGAGAAGATTGTTGATATATTCGTTTACTTATATTAAATTAAACAACCATTGTGATGATTGGTATTATATACCATGAGATGACATAAATTGGGTTGCTCATAGGGTTGCCAATAAGTTTGCAAAATAACTGTGTGCTTTAAGTCAGAGTTACTGACTAACATAGCTTAAATGGCAACCTGAGTACTGCGCAACCTGAGTACTGTGTTTGTATGCCTACTCTTATATCCTCACAGTGATTTGCTTAAGCCCCAATTGTGAAGTATATTAAATATTAATTTTCTTTTATTGAGTTCAACAACAATGGGGATTATTACTATGTCCGTTGTACTTGTGTTAGATATACGTAGGTTGCATTTAAAATGCTAAGATTATAAATTGGGTAATCACTATAGAATTCGTAGGACCTCCACTTGAGTAGCAGGTTTATAGAGCCCTCATTCCAAATATAAAAGTTGTAACTTGCACATTGGTGTTGAGTGCCTACTTTGGAATGAGTTTCTGGGTAATGATTTGATACATGGGATGCTACAGAAGTAGTCACAATGTATCAAATGTGGTTGTAAACAATGTAGACAGTTGCAATCTTTTAAGCCTGTGTCTACCTCAGTTTAAATAGAACTGAGTATTGATGCTGTTGCTGATAACGCTATATGCGACAGTGTATAAGCAAATCAATATCTACACCATGGGTGTTAATTTCTATATAAGAAGTCACATAAATAAATAAACTGGATTATGAATCCCAGTATAATATGAAACACCTTGTGGTGTTTTGTAATACGTGTGGCTTAGAATTGTGTTTGCTCAGTGTTTAAATAGCTGTTGTAATTAAGTATTATAACACTGCACGCGCGACTATCTTTGGCTAACTGCCTTATCGTAGTAATACCAGCACTTGTGTATACTATAACACCGGTCAGTAAATTGGACCCATTAGGATACCTGAAGTTGTATTATAAATCTTTATTGGCAACACCCCCCCTTTGGGATTCAGTGTTATAATTATTTGTACTTTATTCAGGAAAGTTTGGATGCGGTTAAATTTAAACTTTATCAAAAAATATATTGAATGCGGTTACCACAGTTGAGCAATTACCAGCCAGGGTATATATGTTACACTTGCCTTTATGTTTACTCCCAGTGTAGGGTTAAAATTGATACCACCAGGTTAAAATTGCAGATCGATTAGCCGTGAGTCTTAGGCAGCTACAAGTCCTGGTGTGGAATTAATAGTAATGGTACCGGGTTATTAAGGGTAATACTACCAGGTTATAATTACATATCAGGCATTCATAAGTTTTAGGCAGCTGCAAATCCCAGTATGAGGTTAAACGTAACACCACTGGGTTATTAAGAATAATATCACCGGGTTATAAATGCTTGTCAGCAAGCCGTCAGTTTTAGGCAGTTGCACACTGTCTTAGATGTGTCATACTAATAAACCCGCAGCATAGTTGCATTTAACATATGCCGCTCCAATTTGTGTGTTTTGGCTTGCTGAGTTTGTGCTTAGTCATACAATATTAGATACCGTTACCTCATTTGCACAACTGTTAAACAAAATATATGTGCAGTACTGGTACTTATGTTTACTTGTGTATTGGGGTAAACGGTAATAGTAACAGATTATTTTAGCGTGCTAAAGAGCCCACCAGATACTAAATCTGGTGGGCTCTTTAGCACGCTAAAATAATCTGTTCAAAGTCGTTTTTGAGGGAGGTAAAAAGCCACAGTAGGGCTGTGGCAGTTGTTATGACTGTTTGAAAAAACGTTTTTGTCATTTATTATTCCGTTTTTGGTATTAAGGGGTTAATCATCCATTTGCAAGTGGGTGCAATGCTCTGCTAACTTGTTACATACACTGTAAAAAATTTGTTAATGTAACTGCCTTTTTTCACTGTTATTTCAAATTTTGACAAAATTTGTGTTTCTTAAAGGTGCAGTAACGTTTTTTATATTGCTTGTAAACTTATTTAAAGTGTTTTCCAAGCTTGCTAGTCTCATTGCTAGTCTGTTTAAACATGTCTGACACAGAGGAAACTACTTGTTCATTATGTTTGAAAGCCATGGTGGAGCCCCATAGGAGAATGTGTACTAAATGTATTGATTTCACCTTAAACAGTAAAGATCAGTCTTTAAATGTAAAAGAAATATCACCAGAAGATTCTGACGAGGGGGAAGTTATGCCGACTAACTCTCCCCACGTGTCAGACCCTTCGCCTCCCGCTCAGGGGATGCACGCTAATATGGCGCCAATTACATCAGGGACGCCCGTAGCGATTACCTTGCAGGGCATGGCTGCAATCATGAATAATACCCTGTCAGAGGTATTATCCAGGTTGCCTGAATTAAGAGGCAAGCGCGATTGCTCTGGGGTTAGGAGAAATACAGAGCGCGCAGATGCTGTAAGGGCCATGTCTGATACTGCTTCACAATATGCAGATCATGAGGATGGAGAGCTTCAGTCTGTGGGTGACATCTCTGATTCGGGGAAACCTGATTCAGAGATTTCTAATTTTAAATTTAAGCTTGAGAACCTCCGTGTGTTGCTTGGGGAGGTATTAGCTGCTCTGAATGACTGTAACACAGTTGCAGTACCAGAGAAATTGTGTAGGCTGGATAAATACTATGCGGTGCCGGTGTGTACTGATGTTTTCTCCTACATTGGTGTGTCCGGTCCACGGCTTCATCCTTACTTGTGGGATATTCTCATTCCCTACAGGAAATGGCAAAGAGAGCACACAGCAAAAGCTGTCCATATAGCCCCCCCTCTGGCTCCGCCCCCCAGTCATCTCTTTGCCGCTCTGAACAAGTAGCATCTCCACGGGGATGGTAAAGAGTATGTGGTGTTAGTTGTAGTTTTATTTCTTCTATCAAGAGTTTGTTATTTTAAAATAGTGCCGGTTTGTACTATTTACTCTACAACAGAAAGTGATGAAGAGTATGATTTTAGCACCAGTAACTAAAATCCATGGCTGTTCCCACGCAGGACTGTTGAAACCAGAGAACTTCAGTTGGGGGGAACAGTTTGCAGACTTATCTGCTTCAGGTATGACCAGTCTCTTTTCGAACAAGACCTATTAATGCTAGAAGACTGTCAGTTTTCCCTTATGGGATCGGTAAGCCATTTTCTTAGACTCAGTAACAGAATTAAGGCTTATAAATTGGGCTTTATGCTGGTTGACACTATTGTGGGCTAAATCGATTTGTTTTTATCATATTTATATGACATTTGGAGTGTTTTGTGAACTTTGACACACTTTTGGGAACGTTTATTTGCGCCTGGCAGTTGTTTAGACGCCTAATCTAGTCAGAAAGGCCCCTTCACTCTGGTATGCAGAGGGAGGAGGCCTCATTTTTGCGCCTCAGTTGCGCAGTTACTTTCTATAGGCAGTGCATGCAGCTTCACGTGAGAGGGTCCTGTAGCTGAGAAAAGGACTCAGGAAGGCTTATTTCTGTGGTGAATAACCCCTAAGGAAGGTAAAAGCCGCAGCAAAGTCTGTGGCAGGGACTGTAGTGTGTTTAAACCGGTAAATTGAACTATTAGCTCCGGTTTGCTCATTTAAGGGTTTAGAGACTTGAAATTTGGTGTGCAATACTTTCAAAGCATTAAGACACTGGGGTGTAAATTTCATAAAGATCGGATATTTCTTTGATAGTTTTTCGAACATTCAGAAATAAAGTGTGCGCTTTTTATTATTTAAAGAGACAGTAATGGTTTTGTTTAATATTGTTTTTTTTGCATTAATAGCCTGCCTAAATCTGTCTAACATGTCTGTACCTTCAGATAGCATATGTTCTGTGTGTATGGAAGCCAAGGTGGTTCCCCCTTTAAATGTATGTGCAAATTGTGCCATGGCGTCCAAACAAAGTAAGGACAGTACTGTCACATTTAATAAGGTTGCCCAAGATAATTCTTCAAATGAAGGTAGTGGGGATAGTTCATCATCCTCTCCTTCTGTGTCAACACCAGTTTTGCCCGCGCAGGCGATACCTAGTACATCTAGCGCGCCAATGCTTGTTACTATGCAGCAATTAACAGCAGTAATGGATAATTCTATAGCAGCTCTTTTATCCAAACTGCCAGCATTTCCCAGAAAGCGTGATTGCTCAGTTTTAAATACAGAGGATGAGCAAGTAGGCACTGACGATAATTTATCTGTTATACCCTCACATCAATCTGAGTTGGCAGTGAGGGAGGGTCTGTCTGAGGGAGAAATTTCTGATTCAGGAAAAATTTCTCAGCAGGCAGAACCTGATATCGTGGCATTTAAATTTAAGCTAGAACATCTCCGCGCCCTGCTTAAGGAGGTGCTAGCTACTCTTGATGATTGTGATTCTTTGGTGATTCCAGAGAAGTTGTGCAAAATGGACAAATTTTTAGAGGTCCCAGTGCACGCTGATGCTTTTCCGATACCCAAGAGGGTGGCGGACATAGTGACTAAGGAGTGGGAGAAGCCAGGTGTACCTTTTGTTCCACCTCCTATATTTAAGAAAATGTTCCCCATTGTCGACCCCAGAAGGGACGCATGGCAAACGGTCCCTAAGGTAGAGGGGGCAGTTTCAACGTTAGCCAAGCGCACAACTATTCCTATAGAGGACAGTTGCGCTTTCAAAGATCCTATGGATAAAAAATTGGAAGGATTGCTTAAAAAGATTTTTGTTCAGCAAGATTTCCTTCTTCAACCAATTTCGTGCATTATTCCTGTCACCACGGCGGCGTCTTTTTGGTTCGAGGAACTAGAAAATTCGCTCCAAAAGGAGACTCCATATGATGAAGTCATGGACAGAATTCACGCACTAAAGTTGGCTAATTCCTTTATTTTGGATGCCGCTTTTCAATTGGCAAAATTAGCGAAAAATTCAGGTTTTGCAATAGTGGCGCGCAGGGCGCTTTGGCTAAAATCTTGGTCGGCGGATGTGTCGTCCAAAACAAAATTGCTTAATATTCCTTTCAAAGGTAAGACCCTTTTCAGGCCAGAATTGAAGGAGATTATTTCAGACATCACTGGGGGAAAGGGCCATGCCCTCCCACAGGATAGGCCTTTAAAGGCTAAGAACAAATCTAATTTTCGTTCCTTTCGCAATTTCAGGAACGGACCGGCTTCTAACTCTAGACAAGAGGGTAACGCTTCCCAGCCTAAACCAGCATGGAGACCATTGCAGGGCTGGAACAAGGGTAAACAGGCCAAGAAGCCTGCTGCTGCTACCAAGACAGCATGAAGGGGTAGCCCCCAATCCGGGACCGGATCTAGTAGGGGGCAGACTTTCTCTCTTTGCTCAGGCTTGGGCAAGAGATGTTCCGGATCCCTGGGCACTAGAAATAGTCTCTCAGGGGTATCTTCTAGAGTTCAAGGAACTTCCTCCAAGGGGAAGGTTCCACATGTCTCGCTTATCTTCAGACCAGATAAAGAGACAGGCATTCTTAAATTGCGTAGGAGACCTATTAAAGATGGGAGTGATACACCCAATTCTAACAGCGGAACAAGGTCTGGGTTTCTACTCAAACCTGTTTGTAGTTCCCAAAAAAGAGGGAACTTTCAGGCCAATTCTGGATTTAAAAATTCTAAACAAATTCCTCAGAGTTCCATCATTCAAAATGGAAACCATTCGGACGATTTTACCAACAATCCAGGAGGGTCAATATATGACTACCGTGGACTTAAAGGATGCGTACCTGCATATTCCTATCCACAAAGATCATCATCAGTTCCTGAGGTTCGCCTTTCTGGACAAACATTACCAGTTTGTGGCTCTTCCATTCGGTTTAGCCACTGCTCCAAGAATTTTCACAAAGGTGCTAGGGTCCCTTCTAGCGGTCCTAAGGCCGAGGGCATTGCTGTAGCACCTTACCTAGACGACATTCTAATCCAAGCGTCGTCCCTTTCCAAAGCAAGGGCTCATGCAGACATTGTTTTAGCCTTTCTCAGGTCTCACGGATGGAAGGTGAACATAGAAAAGAGTTCCCTGTCTCCGTCCACAAGCGTTCCCTTTCTGGGAACAATAATAGATTCTGTGGAAATGAAGATTTTTCTTACAGAGGTCAGAAAGTTAAAGCTTCTAAACGCTTGTCGAGTTCTTCAATCTATTCCTCAGCCTTCCATAGCTCAGTGCATGGAGGTAATAGGACTAATGGTTGCAGCAATGGACGTGGTTCCTTTTGCTTGAATTCATTTAAGTCCTTTGCAACTGTGCATGCTCAAACAGTGGAATGGGGATTATGCAGACTTGTCTCCCCAGATTCAAGTAGACCAGGTAACCAGAGACTCACTCCTCTGGTGGTTGACTCAGGATCACCTGTCTCAGGGAATGAGTTTCCGCAGACCAGAGTGGGTCATTGTCACGACCGACGCCAGTCTCTTAGGCTGGGGCGCGGTCTGGGACTCCCTGAAAGCTCAGGGTCTATGGTCTCGGGAAGAGTCTCTTCTCCCGATAAACATTTTGGAACTGAGAGCGATATTCAATGCGCTCCTGGCTTGGCCTCAACTAGCGAAGGCCAGATTCATAAGATTTCAGTCGGACAACATAACGACTGTAGCTTACATCAATCATCAGGGGGGAACAAAGAGTTCCTTGGCGATGAGAGAGGTATCCAAGATCATCAAATGGGCGGAGGATCACTCCTGCCATCTATCTGCAATTCACATCCCAGGAGTAGACAACTGGGAGGCGGATTATTTGAGTCGTGAGACTTTCCATCCGGGGGAGTGGGAACTTCATCCGGAGGTCTTTGCCCAGTTAACTCGACTATGGGGCATTCCAGATATGGATCTGATGGCGTCTCGTCAGAACTCCAAGGTTCCTCGCTACGGGTCCTGATCCAGGGATCCCAAGGCGACACTAGTGGATGCATTGGTGGCGCCTTGGTCGTTCAATCTAGCTTATGTGTTTCCACCGTTCCCTCTCCTTCCCAGGCTTGTAGCCAGGATCAAACAGGAGAAGGCCTCGGAGATTCTAATAGCTCCTGCATGGCCACGCAGGACTTGGTATGCAGACCTGGTGAATATGTCATCGGCTCCACCATGGAAGCTACCTTTGAGGCAGGATCTTCTAGTACAAGGTCCATTCGAACATCCAAATCTAGTCTTTCTGAAACTGACTGCTTGGAAATTGAACGCTTGATTTTATCTAAGCGTGGGTTTTCAGATTCGGTTATAGATACTCTGGTTCAAGCCAGAAAACCTGTGACTAGGAAAATTTACCAGAAGATATGGAAAAAATATATCTGTTGGTGCGAATCCAAGGGATACTCTTGGAGTAAAATTAAAATTCCTAGGATACTTTCCTTTCTCCAAGAGGGTTTGGATAAAGGTTTGTCAGCTAGTTCTCTAAAAGGACAGATATCTGCTCTGTCTGTTTTGTTGCACAAACGGCCAGATGTACAGGCGTTTGTACAGGCGTTAGTCAGAATCAAGCCTGTCTACAGACCTATGACTCCTCCATGGAGCCTAAACTTAGTTCTTTCAGTTCTTCAAGGGGTTCCGTTTGAACCTTTACATTCCATAGATATTAAGTTACTATCTTGGAAAGTTCTGTTTTTGGTTGCTATTTCTTCTGCTAGAAGAGTTTCTGAATTATCTGCTTTGCAGTGTACTTCTCCCTATCTGGTATTCCATACAGATAAGGTGGTTTTACGTACTAAGCCTGGTTTTCTTCCAAAAGTGGTTTCCAACAGGAATATTAACCAGGAAATAGTTGTTCCTTCTCTGTGTCCGAATCCAGTTTCGAAGAAGGAACGTTTGTTACATAACCTAGATGTGGTTCGTGCTTTAAAATTCTATTTAGAAGCAACAAAAGATTTCAGACAGACATCATCCTTGACATCATCCTTGTATTCTGGTAAGAGGAGAGGGCAGAAAGCTACTGCTACTTCTCTTTCTTTTTGGCTGAAAAGCATCATCCGATTGGCTTATGAGACTGCCAGACGGCAGCCTCCTGAACGAATTACAGCTCACTCTACTAGAGCTGTGGCTTCCACATGGGCCTTCAAGAATGAGGCTTCTGTTGAACAGATCTGTAAGGCAGCGACTTGGTCTTCTCTGCATACTTTTGCCAAATTTTACAAATTCGATACTTATGCTTCTTCGGAGGCTGTTTTTGGGAGAAAGATTTTGCAAGCTGTGGTGCCTTCCGTTTAGGTTACCTGACTTGTTCCCTCCCTTCATCCGTGTCCTAAAGCTTTGGTATTGGTTCCCACAAGTAAGGATGAAGCCGTGGACCGGACACACCAATGTAGGAGAAAACAGAATTTATGTTTACCTGATAAATTTCTTTCTCCTACGGTGTGTCCGGTCTACGGCCCGCCCTGGCTTTTAGTCAGGTTTAAAATTTTTATTTTCTGTACACTACAGTCACCATGGCACCTTATAGTTTCTCCTTTTTCTCCTAACCGTCGGTCGAATGACTGGGGGGCGGAGCCAGAGGGGGGGCTATATGGACAGCTTTTGCTGTGTGCTCTCTTTGCCATTTCCTGTAGGGAATGAGAATATCCCACAAGTAAGGATGAAGCCGTGGACCGGACACACCGTAGGAGAAAGAAATTTATCAGGTAAACATAAATTCTGTTTTTCCTATATCTAAAAGGCTTACAGAAATTATTAGCAAGGAGTGGGATAGACCGGGTGTGCCTTTTTCCCCACCTCCTATATTTAGAAAAATGTTTCCAATAGACACCACTACACGGGACTTATGGCAGACGTTCCCTAAGGTGGAGGGAGCAGTTTCTACTTTAGCAAAGCGTACTACTATCCCGGTTGAGGACAGTTGTGCTTTTTCAGATCCAATGGATAAAAAATTGGAGGGTTACCTTAAGAAAATGTTTATTCAACAAGGTTTTATTTTACAGCCCCTTGCATGCATTGCGCCTGTCACGGCCGCGGCGGCATTCTGGTTTGAGGCCCTGGAAGAGGCCATCCATACAGCTCCATTGACTGAAATTATTGACAAGCTTAGAACACTTAAGCTAGCTAACTCATTTGTTTCTGATGCCATTGTTCATTTGACTAAACTAACGGCTAAGAATTCCGGATTCGCCATCCAAGCGCGTAAGGCGCTATGGCTTAAATCCTGGTCAGCTGACGTGACTTCGAAGTCTAAATTACTCAACATTCCTTTCAAGGGGCAGACCTTATTCGGGCCTGGTTTGAAGGAAATTATTGCTGACATTACTGGAGGTAAGGGTCACACCCTTCCTCAGGACAGGGCCAAAGCAAAGGCCAAACAGTCTAATTTTCGTGCCTTTCGAAATTTCAAGGCAGGTGCAGCATCAACTTCCTCCGCTTCAAAACAAGAGGGAACTTTTGCTCAATCTAAGCAGGCCTGGAAACCTAACCAGTCCTGGAACAAAGGCAAGCAGGCCAGAAAGCCTGCTGCTGCCTCTAAGAGAGCATGAAGGAACGGCCCCCTATCCGGCGACGGATCTAGTAGGGGGAAGACTTTCTCTCTTCGCCCAGGCGTGGGCAAGAGATGTTCAGGATCCCTGGGCGTTGGAGATCATATCTCAGGGATATCTTCTGGACTTCAAAGCTTCCTCTCCACAAGGGTGATTTCATCTTTCAAGGCTATCTGCAAATCAGATAAAGAAAGAGGCATTCCTACGCTGTGTGCAAGACCTCCTAGTTATGGGAGTGATCCATCCAGTTCCGCGGACGGAACAAGGACAGGGTTTTTATTCAAATCTGTTTGTGGTTCCCAAAAAAGAGGGAACCTTCAGACCAATTTTGGATCTAAAGATCTTAAACAAATTCCTCCGAGTTCCATCTTTCAAAATGGAAACTATTCGGACCATCCTACCCATGATTCAAGAAGGTCAGTATATGACCACAGTGGACTTAAAGGATGCCTACCTTCACATACCGATTCACAAAGATCATCATCGGTTTCTAAGGTTTGCCTTTCTAGACAGGCATTACCAATTTGTAGCTCTTCCCTTCGGGTTGGCTACAGCCCCGAGAATCTTTACAAAGGTTCTGGGCTCACTTCTGGCGGTTCTAAGACTGCGAGGCATAGCGGTGGCTCCGTATCTAGACGACATCCTGATACAGGCGTCAAGCTTTCAAGTTGCCAAGTCTCATACAGAGGTAGTTCTGGCATTCCTGAGGTCGCACGGGTGGAAAGTGAACGAGGAAAAGAGTTCTCTATCCCCACTCACAAGAGTCTCCTTCTTAGGGACTCTTAGGCCTAGATTTGGAGTTTGGCGGTAGATGGGCTGTTAACGCTCCGCGGGCTTTTTTCTGGCCGCACCATAAATTTAACTCTGGTATCGAGAGTTTAATCAAATGCTGCGTTAGGCTCCAAAAAAGGAGCGTAGAGCATTTTTTCCGCAAATGCAACTCTCGATACCAGAGTTGCTTACGGACGCGGCCGGCCTCAAAAACGTGCTCGTGCACGATCCTCCCATAGGAAACAATGGGGCTGTTTGAGCTGGAAAAAAACCTAACACCTGCAAAAAAGCAGCGTTCAGCTCCTAACGCAGCCCCATTGTTTCCTATGGGGAAACACTTCCTACGTCTGCACCTAACACTCTAACATGTACCCCGAGTCTAAACACCCCTAACCTTACACTTATTAACCCCTAATCTGCCGCCCCCCGCTATCGCTGACACCTGCATATTTTTTTAACCCCTAATCTGCCGCTCCGTACACCGCCGCAATTTACGTTATCCCTATGTACCCCTAATCTGCTGCCCTAACATCGCCGACCCCTATATTATATTTATTAACCCCTAATCTGCCCCCCTCAACGTCGCCGACACCTGCCTACACTTATTAACCCCTAATCTGCCGAGCGGACCTGAGCGCTACTATAATAAAGTTATTAACCCCTAATCCGCCTCACTAACCCTATCATAAATAGTATTAACCCCTAATCTGCCCTCCCTAACATCGCCGACACCTACCTTCAATTATTAACCCCTAATCTTCCGATCGGAGCTCACCGCTATTCTAATAAATGGATTAACCCCTAAAGCTAAGTCTAACCCTAACACTAACACCCCCCTAAGTTAAATATAATTTACATCTAACAAAATAAATTAACTCTTATTAAATAAATGATTCCTATTTAAAGCTAAATACTTACCTGTAAAATAAATCCTAATATAGCTACAATATAAATTATAATTATATTATAGCTATTTTAGGATTAATATTTATTTTACAGGCAACTTTGTAATTATTTTAACCAGGTACAATAGCTATTAAATAGTTAAGAACTATTTAATAGTTACCTAGTTAAAATAATAACAAATTTACCTGTAAAATAAATCCTAACCTAAGATATAATTAAACCTAACACTAGACTATCAATAAAATAATTAAATAAACTACCTACAATTACCTACAATTAACCTAACACTACACTATCAATAAATTAATTAAACACAATTCCTACAAATAAATACAATTAAATAAACTAGCTAAAGTACAAAAAATAAAAAAGAACTAAGTTACAGAAAATAAAAAAATATTTACAAACATAATAAAAATATTACAACAATTTTAAACTAATTACACCTACTCTAAGCCCCCTAATAAAATAACAAAGCCCCCCAAAATAAAAAATTCCCTACCCTATTCTAAATTAAAAAAGTTACAAGCTCTTTTACCTTACCAGCCCTGAACAGGGCCCTTTGCGGGGCATGCCAATAGAATGCGAGCTCAATCTGATTGGCTGATTGGATCAGCCAATCGGATTGAACTTGATTCTGATTGGCTGATTCCATCAGCCAATCAGAAAATTCCTACCTTAATTCCGATTGGCTGATAGAATCCTATCAGCCAATCGGAATTCGAGGGACGCCATCTTGGATGACGTCCCTTAAAGGAACAGTCATTCGTCGTTCAGTCGTCGGTCCGGATGGATGTTCCGCGCTGGAGGTCTTCAGGATCCTGCCGCTTCGCTCCGGATGGAAGACCATAGAAGATGCCGCCTGGATGATGACTTCAATCGGATGGAAGATCCTCTTCTGCCCCGCTTGGATGAAGACTTTGACCGGATCATGGACCTCTTCAGCCCCCGCTTGGGCTTGGATCAGGACATCGGAGGAGCTCTTCAGGACGGATCGGTGAACCTGGTATGGTGAAGACAAGGTAGGAAGATCTTCAGGGGCTTAGTGTTAGGTTTATTTAAGGGGGGTTTGGGTTAGATTAGGGGTATGTGGGTGGTGGGTTGTAATGTTGGGGGGGGGTATTGTATTTATTCTTTTACAGGCAAAAGAGCTGAAATTCTTGGGGCATGCCCCGCAAAGGGCCCTGTTCAGGGCTGGTAAGGTAAAAGAGCTTGTAACTTTTTTAATTTAGAATAGGGTAGGGAATTTTTTATTTTGGGGGGCTTTGTTATTTTATTAGGGGGCTTAGAGTAGGTGTAATTAGTTTAAAATTGTTGTAATATTTTTATTATGTTTGTAAATATTTTTTTATTTTCTGTAACTTAGTTCTTTTTTATTTTTTGTACTTTAGCTAGTTTATTTAATTGTATTTATTTGTAGGAATTGTGTTTAATTAATTTATTGATAGTGTAGTGTTAGGTTAATTGTAGGTAATTGTAGGTAGTTTATTTAATTATTTTATTGATAGGGTAGTGTTAGGTTTAATTATATCTTAGGTTAGGATTTATTTTCCAGGTAAATTTGTTATTATTTTAACTAGGTAACTATTAAATAGTTCTTAACTATTTAATAGCTATTGTACCTGGTTAAAATAATTACAAAGTTGCCTGTAAAATAAATATTAATCCTAAAATAGCTATAATATAATTATAATTTATATTGTAGCTATATTAGGATGTATTTTACAGGTAAGTATTTAGCTTTAAATAGGAATCATTTATTTAATAAGAGTTAATTTATTTCGTTAGATAAAAATTATATTTAACTTAGGGGGGTGTTAGTGTTAGGGTTAGACTTAGCTTTAGGGGTTAATACATTTATTAGAATAGCTGTGAGCTCCGGTCGGCAGATTAGGGGTTAATAATTGAAGTTAGGTGTCGGCGATGTTAGGGAGGGCAGATTAGGGGTTAATACTATTTATGATAGGGTTAGTGAGGCGGGTTAGGGGTTCATAACTTTATTATAGTAGCGCTCAGGTCCGCTCGGCAGATTAGGGGTTAATAAGTGTAGGCAGGTGTCGGCGACGTTGAGGGGGGCAGATTAGGGGTTAATAAATATAATATAGGGGTCGGCGATGTTAGGGGCAGCAGATTAGGGGTACATAGGGATAACGTAGGTGGCGGCGATTTGCGGTCGGAAGATTAGGGGTTAATTATTTTAAGTAGCTGGCGGCGACGTTGTGGGGGGCAAGTTAGGGGTTAAGAAATATAATATAGGGGTCGGCGGGGTTAGGGGCAGCAGATTAGGGGTACATAAGTATAACGTAGGTGGCGGTCGGCAGATTAGGGGTTAAATATTAGGGGTACATAGGTAGTTTATGGGTGTTAGTGTACTTTAGGGTACAGTAGTTAAGAGCTTTATGAACCGGCGTTAGCCAGAAAGCTCTTAACTCCTGCTATTTTCAGGCGGCTGGAATCTTGTCGTTAGAGCTCTAACGCTCACTTCAGAAACGACTCTAAATACCAGCGTTAGAAAGATCCCATTGAAAAGATAGGCTACGCAAATGGCGTAGGGGGATCTGCGGTATGGAAAAGTCGCGGCTGAAAAGTGAGCGTTAGACCCTTTAATCACTGACTCCAAATACCAGCGGGCGGCCAAAACCAGCGTTAGGAGCCTCTAACGCTGGTTTTGACGGCTACCGCCGAACTCCAAATCTAGGCCTTATAGATTCTGTAGAAATGAAAATTTACCTGACGGAGTCCAGGTTATCAAAACTTCTAAATGCTTGCTGTGTTCTTCACTCCATTCCGCGCCCTTCGGTAGCTCAGTGTATGGAGGTAATCGGCTTAATGGTAGCGGCAATGGACATAGTGCCATTTGCGCGCCTTCATCTCAGACCGCTGCAATTATGCATGCTGAGTCAGTGGAATGGGGATTACACAGATTTGTCCCCTCTGCTAAATCTGGATCAAGAGACCAGAGATTCTCTTCTCTGGTAGTTGTCTCGGGTACACCTGTCCAAGGGTATGACCTTTCGCAGGCCAGATTGGACATTTGTAACAACAGATACCAGCCTTCTAGGTTGGGGTGCAGTCTGGAACTCCCTGAAGGCACAGGGATCGTGGCCTCAGGAGGAGAAACTCCTTCCAATAAATATTCTGGAGTTAAGAGCGATATTCAATGCTCTTCTGGCTTGGCCTCAGTTAGCAACACTGAGGTTCATCAGATTTCAGTCGGACAACATCACGATTGTGGCTTACATCAACCATCAAGGGGGAACCAAGAGTTCCCTAGCGATGTTAGAAGTCTCAAAAATAATTCGCTGGGCAGAGTACCACTCTTGCCACCTGTCAGCAATCCATATCCCAGGCGTGGAGAACTGGGAGGCGGATTTTCAAAGTCGTCAGACTTTCCATCCGGGGGAGTGGGAACTCCATCCAGAGGTGTTTGCTCAATTGATTCATTGTTGGGGCAAACCAGAGTTGGATCTCATGGCGTCTCGCCAGAACGCCAAGCTTCCTTGTTACGGATCCAGGTCCAGGGACCCAGAAGCGACGCTGATAGATGCTCTAGCAGCGACTTGGTTCTTCAACCTGGCTTATGTGTTTCCACCGTTTCCTCTGCTCCCTCGACTGATTGCCAAAACCAAACAGGAGAGAGCATCGGTGATTCTGATAGTGCCTGCGTGGCCACGCAGGACTTGGTATGCAGACCTAGTGGACATGTCATCCTTTCCACCATGGACTCTGCCTCTAAGACAGGACCTTCTGATACAAGGTCCTTTCAATCATCCAAATCTAATTTCTCTGAGACTGACTGCATGGAGATTGAACGCTTGATTCTATCAAAGCGTGGCTCCTCCGAGTCAGTCATTGATACTTTAATACAGGCACGAAAGCCTGTTACCAGGAAAATCTACCACAAGATATGGAGTAAATATCTTTATTGGTGTGAATCCAAGAATTACTCATGGAGTAAGGTTAGGATTCCTAGAATATTGTCCTTTCTCCAAGAGGGCTTGGACAAAGGATTATCAGCTAGTTCCTTAAAGGGACAGATTTCTGCTCTGTCTATTCCTTTGCACAAGCGTCTGGCAGAGGTTCCAGACGTCCAGGCATTTTGCCAGGCTTTGGTTAGAATTAAGCCTGTGTTTAAACCTGTTGCTCCCCCGTGGAGCTTAAACTTGGTTCTTAAGGTTCTTCAAGGAGTTCCGTTTGAACCCCTTCATTCCATTGATATTAAACTTTTATCTTGGAAAGTTCTGTTTTTGATGGCTATTTCCTCGGCTCGGAGAGTCTCTGAGCTATCTGCCTTACAATGTGATTCTCCTTATCTGATTTTTCATGCAAATAAAGTAGTTCTGCGTACCAAACCTGGGTTTTTACCTAAGGTGGTTTCTAACAAGAATATCAATCAAGAGATTGTTGTTCCATCATTGTGTCCTAATCCTTCTTCAAAGAAGGAACGTCTTTTACATAATCTGGACGTGGTCCGTGCCTTGAAGTTTTACTTACAAGCTACTAAGGATTTTCGTCAAACATCTTCCCTGTTTGTCGTTTACTCTGGACAGAGGAGAGGTCTAAAAGCTTTGGCAACCTCTCTTTCCTTTTGGCTTCGGAGCGTAATACGCCTAGCCTATGAGACTGCTGGACAGCAGCCCCCTGAAAGGATTACAGCTCATTCTACTAGAGCTGTGGCTTCCACCTGGGCCTTTAAAAATGAGGCCTCTGTTGAACAGATTTGCAAGGCCGCGACTTGGTCTTCGCTTCACACCTTTTCCAAATTTTACAAATTTGATACTTTTGCTTCTTCGGAGGCTGTTTTTGGGAGAAAGGTTCTTCAGGCAGTGGTTCCTTCCGTTTAATCCTGCCTTGTCCCTCCCATCATCCGTGTACTTTAGCTTTGGTATTGGTATCCCACAAGTAATGGATGATCCGTGGACTGGATACACTTAACAAGAGAAAACATAATTTATGCTTACCTGATAAATTTATTTCTCTTGTAGTGTATCCAGTCCACGGCCCGCCCTGTCATTTTAAGGCAGGTCTAAATTTTAATTAAACTACAGTCACCACTGCACCCTATGGTTTCTCCTTTCTCTGTTTGTTTTCGGTCGAATGACTGGATATGACAGCTGGGGGAGGAGCTATATAGCAGCTCTGCTGTGGGTGATCCTCTTGCAACTTCCTGTTGGGAAGGAGAATATCCCACAAGTAATGGATGATCCGTGGACTGGATACACTACAAGAGAAATAAATTTATCAGGTAAGCATAAATTATGATATATATATATATATATATATATATATATACACATATATATACCTGTTTATGTGTGTTTGTGGATTTTATGTGTATGTATGTATATATGTGTATGTATGTATGCACAGATAGGGCTAGATTACAAGTGGTGTGCTGTTCACCATTTTAGCTTGTGCGCAAACACTGCTGGAAGTAATGCAGGTGGGTTAGCACGTGTATTACAAGTTGATAGTAAATTGTCTGCAACCAAGCGAAACCCGATGCACAGTAACTTCAGGACTTTGTATATTGCGACCACGTTAAGTTCTCCTTTAATGTAGAACGCTGTTAAAAACAAACAAACTAGCATCGCTCTCGTGCTAACCCGACACAGCATTAGACCAACTGAGCTTAAGCCGAAGGTAGATATGCATATTGTTAGTTCTGTTATTAATAGAATACCACCATAAATATTATCTCCAGTTATGTACTCCAGTTATGTTATATATATCCTAGGTTACACTATTATTTATTATATTTCAGCAGTAACCTCCAAATGATGTGGGTTTATTACTCAACAATAATTCTAACTAAAATGTAACATTTAATCCTTAGTTCTGATCAGTTACCTTTATATACACATTGAATAAATGTATGTAGAAAATAGATTATGAATCAATCATATATGTCTATGTTGTTACAATTTTCTATACAAAGCAGACCATAAAATATATCTCTCTAAAAATTAACCTTAGCTTCAAGTGAGTCTCCTATTAAAATATCACAGGTGATACACATCCCCCACAGCCCAAACTGAATTCTATCTGCCCCTTTCCAAATTTCGAATGGAACCCAACAGGGTTGCCCTCTATCACCCCTTTTCTTTGTGTTATCTATGTAGGTTTAAGCGACGGTGCTTCAAGCAAACTCTGACGCGCAGGGACTGAAACTAAATAACTCTCATCACAAACTAGCTCTCTATGCAGACGACCTATTACTTACATTGACTTCCCCCAGATCATCCCTCTCCGCGGCATAGATAGTACTTACTGAATACGGAAAAGTATCTAATTACTCTAATAATTTAAATAAATTTGAAATCCTCCCATTTAATCTCCCGGAAGGAGAGATACTAAGCCTACAACAACAGACTTCATACTCGTTTCAGAGTGGGTCCTTGAAATATTTAGGGATCCACATAACCGCCTGCCCTCACCAATTGGTAGAACTTAATTACAACTCCCTCTTGCACACTTTAACTAACGAGACCTCTGACTGGCTAAATAAGCATATCTCATGGATGGGAAGAATTAGTGTAGTTAAGATGACCCTACTCCCCAAGTTTCTTTATGTGTTTCAGACCCTCCCCATCCCACTCCCAAATTCATATATACCTAAACTACAAAAAATCATCAATGCATATATATGGAAAAAGAAACCGCCTCGAATAGCCAGAGCTACGCTATACCTTACAAAACAGAATGGGGGCTTGGGGGTGCCAGATATGGTCAAATATAGGGCCTCAGTATTCCTACGTAGAATTCTAGATTGGTGTACTTACACAGTAGAGGATCATAGATTGTGGGTAAATCTCGAACACACAATCATGAGTTCCCCTCATTTAGGCGCATTGTGCTGGCAATCACATCCAACCACCCACACGCTATCAAAAACTATCCAATGATCAAAGAGACGTTAGAGGTGTGGAATAGTTTATTACGAAAATACCCTCACTTGTCCTCGACCCCCTCACCGCTGACGACTATCTTCTCAAACCCGGACTTTCCTATAGGACTCCCTCTGACGCCTGCAACATCGATCAATCTTCACGACCTACAACAATTTTATACTTTAATTGAGGGAGACAAACTGCTCCCCAAACAACACTTTACACCCCGAGTCATTCCTCAATTTTCACAATGGTTTCGGTATTTGCAACTGAAACATTTTTTTGACACTCATAAAAATAAACACCTGATCACCAGGGACCATACATCGTTTGAAAAATTATGCAGTTTAGATTCACCACTCCCACATGCTATATCAACTCTTTACTCACTACTGATTACCCCACTCACAATTATGCAATCCACTACAATAACCTCATGGCATAAAGAGTTTACTTATACACTTGATGAGGAAGAGTGGGTGGCTATAGTTCACAAAAAGAGTAGGGCTGCCCACTCAGCGTCACTCCAGGAAACTACCTATAAATTCTTACTAAGGTGGCACCTCACTCCCCAGCGATTAAAATACATTTTTCCACAAGCTTTGGATAGATGCTGGCATAGGTGTGCGGAGAAAGGAACACCATATCACTTGTGGTGGACATGTCCAAAAATAGAGAAGTTTTGGCAATACATACACACTACTATGCAGGAAATTTTGGGGTCTGAATTTAAGCTAGATCCTTTGATTTATCTGTTTCACAATATACCTAAACTATCCTCCAAACAACATGTTGCCCTTTTACAAATAGCTATTTGTAGTGCCAAACAGATAGTACCAAGATTATGGAAATCAGAATCCGCCCCAACCCTAAATATGTGGGCCACTCAGATAAATACTAACCTGAAACTATTTAATGTATTTAATGTGCTTGTCTGTTGTACAGGTAGCCCTCAGTTTACGGTGGGGTTAGGTTCCAGAAGGAATGGTTGTAAATCGAAACCGTTGTAAATTGAAACCCAGTTTCTAATGTAAGTCAATGGGAAGTGAGGGAGTTAGGTTCCAGGCCCCTCTCAAAATTGTCATAAGTAACACCTAATACATTATTTTTAAAGCTTTGAAATGAAGACTTTAAATGCTAAACAGCATTATAAACCTAATAAAATAATCACACAACACAGAATATATAATTAAACTAAGTTAAATGAACAAAAACATTTGCTAAACGGCATTATAAACCTAATAAAATAATCACACAACACAGACTTCACTTGCATTTTTCTGCAAACAGTTCTTTCTATGCATTCCAGTCTGGACTGGTTTATAGACAGGAAAATCTTGTTCCTTTGAAATCTGCTCAATAGCTCAGGTCTGGCTAAATGGATTAATTTTAGCTTGCTTGGCTTTGCTGCAACACAAGCGGACAGCTCACCTACTGGCTATTTTAATAAATGCACTGCTTCTCAATGCTTTTCAATAGCAGTCACATGATTGAAAAAAAAAGGTTGTTATTCTGAAACAGTGTAAATTGAACCGTTGTAAAACGAGGGCCACCTGTACTTTGTACTTGATTGAGCCATGATAGGCTCTTAGACCCTAAAAATAGACTGGTTATGGACTTTGACTTCCTACTTTGATTCCATAAACGAAAACAAAGACTAGGTGGAAGACTGGAGACGACCATGAGCCAAGTTTCATCACTGTGAAACTGTAAACATGATTATGTATCTGTACTATGTGTGAATAATTTTGGAAACTTTGGAGGCAAAATTGTTGCTGAAAATTTCTGTCATGTTGATTGTTAAATTTCAATAATAAAAAAATAATAATATTGAAAAAAAATATATATATCATAGATGAGTATACCAGAACAATCTATATTTAGCCAGCAACTCTAATTTACTGCCACTATATGAGTCACTAAGTTACAATGCTTAATTAATAACAACCAGAGAAATTGTATATTATTAACACAACAGCCAATTTATATGCAATTTCTAAGCGATTTCACAATAAATAAGACAGACTTTAAATATAGTATATAGAGTCTTTTCCAGCAATAAAATTATTTAGCACCAATATAATTATTTCTAAACTACACAGGACTATGGAACCCCTACCTATACTTATAATTAACACTTACAAATTACAGCTACAATTAAGTTATAGAATACCTTTGTTAAAATCTATTTAAAATATAAAATAACCATATACATCACCAGCAAACCAGTATGAGAATTCAGCTTTTCCAGATAAATAATTTTTACTGTCATATAAGAGAGGGTGTACAAGTCTGGAAGTAAATGTTAGGCCAAATTTTGTTTTACAAAACTCTGTGTATTCCCAAGGCAGCAGTTTGTTAGTAAGTCAAGTTAAGCAGGATCCACCAGCATTCACCAGCATTTAGTCCCCTTTTACTTCCTGTGCAAGAGTTTTTATCTCTCTGATAAAACCCACATATTTTCTAATCATTGGTGAAATTTTTGTTATGCCCTAAATCGAAGCTTGTCCCTCATTGGCCCTTTGGCAATGCACATGATAGTCCAACTCCCATGGTTGAACATTTAGTAAATATTGCAGATACATATTCTCTTATATGTTTTCATTAAATACTCTTATATTTTCCAGTATCAATAAACAATATGTTCAATCTATATGGGACTATTTAATACTACTGAATATGTATCATTCAAAACCAAACATGAATATATTCCACTTATAATATACCTATAAATATATATATATATATATATATATATATATATATATATATATATATATATATATATATATATATATATATATATATATATATACTTCCTATTGGATTATATCATATATATATAATCTGTAAGTAGCATTCTGATGTGATTAATTATATAGCCATTTTAGTAAGTAATTATATGCTTGATTATCTGCTCTGCATGGAACCATAGCATTTAATATCCTGGTTTATCAGATGTCTGAAATAAAAAAGCATTGTTAATTTTCTGAGGTTTTGTAACACATTTTAAATTTACCAATGTAGCTAATTATCCAATACAGCAGACCCATATACATATTGGTACATTCACCATAATCTGAGTATTTTACTCAGATTTAAGCTTAAACATAAGTCATTTCATATGCATTTTAAGTCACAGCATTTTCACATGCCTGCAAGTGTCTTTCTTTGTTTCCAGACAAGATGTGTATTGTGACTTCAAATAGGACCCAGTGAATCATCTTGTTGATTATCACATGTATCTGTTAATTTACAATATTCTGGGATTCCGAGCATATCTCCACTAAAGTACAGACTCAGCGTCCCTCTCACCCCAGGTAGCATCCTGATCTAGGTACCATGTTTATCTTGTTTGAAAAGATCTAATCTCATTAAGTGATGAGGTAAGGAATCTTTTGAAGCTTCTATTTTCTAGTTAGGGAACAAATGTCTTCTTTGTAGTTTTGATACATCTTGTCTGCATTGAGCTCTAAGATGTGTATTCAGCAATCTGTAAGAATTGTAAACTTACAGTAATATCTGATAAAAAATATAGCTTCATATATAAATGAATTATCTTGTCTTATCATATATATATATATATATATATATATATATATATATATATATATATATATATATATATATATATATATATACAGGGAGTGCAGAATTATTAGGCAAATTAGTATTTTGACCACATCATCCTCTTTATGCATGTTGTCTTACTCCAAGCTGTATAGGCTCGAAAGCCTACTACCAATTAAGCATATTAGGTGATGTGCATCTCTGTAATGAGAAGGGGTGTGGTCTAATGACATCAACACCCTATATCAGGTGTGCATAATTATTAGGCAACTTCCTTTCCTTTGGCAAAATGGGTCAAAAGAAGGACTTGACAGGCTCAGAAAAGTCAAAAATAGTGAGATATCTTGCAGAGGGATGCAGCACTCTTAAAATTGCAAAGCTTCTGAAGCGTGATCATCGAACAATCAAGCGTTTCATTCAAAATAGTCAACAGGGTCGCAAGAAGCGTGTGGAAAAACCAAGGCGCAAAATAACTGCCCATGAACTGAGAAAAGTCAAGCGTGCAGCTGCCAAGATGCCACTTGCCACCAGTTTGGCCATATTTCAGAGCTGCAACATCACTGGAGTGCCCAAAAGCACAAGGTGTGCAATACTCAGAGACATGGCCAAGGTAAGAAAGGCTGAAAGACGACCACCACTGAACAAGACACACAAGCTGAAACGTCAAGACTGGGCCAAGAAATATCTCAAGACTGATTTTTCTAAGGTTTTATGGACTGATGAAATGAGTGAGTCTTGATGGGCCAGATGGATGGGCCCGTGGCTGGATTGGTAAAGGGCAGAGAGCTCCAGTCCGACTCAGACGCCAGCAAGGTGGAGGTGGAGTACTGGTTTGGGCTGGTATCATCAAAGATGAGCTTGTGGGGCCTTTTTGGGTTGAGGATGGAGTCAAGCTCAACTCCCAGTCCTACTGCCAGTTTCTGGAAGACACCTTCTTCAAGCAGTGGTACAGGAAGAAGTCTGCATCCTTCAAGAAAAACATGATTTTCATGCAGGACAATGCTCCATCACACACGTCCAAGTACTCCACAGCGTGGCTGGCAAGAAAGGGTATAAAAGAAGAAAATCTAATGACATGGCCTCCTTGTTCACCTGATCTGAACCCCATTGAGAACCTGTAGTCCATCATCAAATGTGAGATTTACAAGGAGGGAAAACAGTACACCTCTCTGAACAGTGTCTGGGAGGCTGTGGTTGCTGCTGCACGCAATGTTGATGGTGAACAGATCAAAACACTGACAGAATCCATGGATGGCAGGCTTTTGAGTGTCCTTGCAAAGAAAGGTGGCTATATTGGTCACTGATTTGTTTTTGTTTTGTTTTTGAATGTCAGAAATGTATATTTGTGAATGTTGAGATGTTATATTGGTTTCACTGGTAAAAATAAATAATTGAAATGGGTATATATTTGTTTTGTGTTAAGTTGCCTAATAATTATGCACAGTAATAGTCACCTGCACACACAGATATCCCCCTAAAATAGCTATAACTAAAAACAAACTAAAAACTACTTCCAAAACTATTCAGCTTTGATATTAATGAGTTTTTTGGGTTCATTGAGAACATGGTTGTTGTTCAATAATAAAATTAATCCTCAAAAATACAACTTGCCTAATAATTCTGCACTCCCTGTATATATATATATATATATATATATATATATATATATATATATATATATATATATATATATATATATATATATATATATATATATTATTTAATGACACTCACAGATACCCTGCCATAAATTCCCCCTTTTAATTTTAAGACATGAGGGACACGTATTGGAATTGACTGAAAACCATTGGTACTTGGTGAGTGTATTTACAGTATGCATCATAGACAGTCTTACTATGGAGAGAGTCTGTTATTTTCCATCCTCATATTTATGCTTGTTACTTATGCATCTTTAAACTACAACACTTCATTAGTGCATTTGGTTATATGACACTTCATTCTCCCTCTATGACTTGTAGTTGGGACCTAGGATGGCACGCTTGCAGCTGATTAATATGGACCCATTTATCTATAAAAGTATAATTTTTAGGGATCCTAATTTTATAGGCAACTGCAGATATTTTATCAGTAATGATAAAAGGACCCATTCCTTGATGGAAGAAATTTATTCTCCTTAACCTGATCTCTTCCAAAGTTATAAAGATAAACTTTATCATTAATTTCATATTCCTTTTTTGGAAACTTTGAGATCCTAATAGGTTTTAGCGGCAGTTGCGGCCTTTTCTATGTACCTTTGAGCAAATGCAAAAGCATATTGCAGAAGCTTCCTTAAATTTTCTACATATTGATGTGTTGTAGCAGCATTTATTAAGTTCTGGTCTGATGTACGGTGCAGTAAATGTTGAGGTAGAACCATTTTATTACCATTCATAAATTCAAAAGGTGACATCTTAGTAGCACTACTTGGTGTTGCTCTTAATGCCATTAGGACTAGAGGTAATTTTACATCCCAGTCCTTACCTGTTTCACTCACAAACCTTTTGAGTATTTTTCACAATGGACTGGTTGTAACGCTCTACACCACCACTAGAGGCAGCTCTATATGGAGATTTCTATTAACCTAGTATTTTCAACATTTTTGTCATCACTTCGCTAGTGAAGTGGGTCCCCCAATCGGATTCGATTCGCTGGGGCAAACCATATCTGGAAAATACGTGGTTAATGAGCAATGTTGCGCATGTTTCAGCACTATTATCAGGTGCACTGATGCACTCTACCCATTTAGTGAACAGGCATGTTACTGTCAACATGTATCTGTTACCTCTTGATGACCTAATTACTGGACCAATAAAATCAATTTGTATATCTGACCATGGCATTACCATCCCCCTTTTCTGCAATGGTGCTCTATGGGTTGGTGCAGTGGGTTGGAACTGTGGACAGATTAAACAACCTTGACAGTAGGTTTGAACATCTTTCAACATATGCGGCCAAAATGCGTAGTCACGCAATATTTCATACGTTAATTTGGCACCACGATGGCCAGATGTGGGAGCATCATGGTCATGTTGAAGCATGAGACCTCTGAACTGGGTAGGTACCACCCATTGTTTGATACCTGTTTTGGAGGTTCTATTTAACAAACCATCCTGTAACTTGAATTGTGATTTGGACTTCATTAAGATCCTAAGATCTTCCTTGCCAATACAGTCCTCTCTTGAGATGGGGTTGTTTTCAGGATTTTCTATATGTTTATAGAAAGTACCTTGTCAGGGTCCCTGCTCTGTTTGCCATGTGCTGCTGACAGCCATTTTACTCACTTCTCTTGCTGACTCTGGTGCATACTTTATGATGCTGCTCATTTCCTGCATTTCCTTTTATGACCAGACTGGTGTACATCATCAGTGTGAGACAGGATGCAGTCTCAGAATTTTGATGTCATCACTTATTATTTGCTTTGCCCTTGCGTTGTCTCAGACCTGTTTGTGAGAGCTCCACCCTCCTGGTTCCTGATCCCTGGCTTGTTCCTGACTCTGCTGTTCTCCTTGTTCCTGATTCTGGCTTGTTTGACTACTCGCTTTGGCTCCTGACTCGGGTCGTTTGACTACCAGCTCTGGTTTTGATTCCTGACTTGTTATTTGTCTTGTGGACTTTTTATTATTTTTTGCTATTAATAAAGGTGTGATTATTTTTGCACTTCTCGTCTCAGTCTGATTCCTGGCACCCTGACATTCCTATAATGGGGTCTTCTTTTTGACTAGTGATCAGGTCCTCACTAGGAGAATCCTGACTCCATTGTACTAGATAAGGCTCATCCTGTTGTTTAGTCTGATTTCTGGAATAGTACCTCCTAAATGAAATGCACCCATTAAGTGGTCAATATTAAGGAGCTCTCCAGTTATGGCTCCTTGTTTGGCTAATGAATCTGCATGATCATTGCCTTCCTTATCAGGACCTTGAATTCTGGAATGATCCTTGGTCTTTTTCCAGTGTATGGTTAACCCTTTGGAAACCACTAACATCAATTTTGCAGAATAACTTGCCATGTTTGACTGGTTTGGCTGTTAGTTTTCTGCATGCCATTTGTTTTCCAAGTTGGCAGGTATTCAACAAAACTGTCACGCACATAGCTTGAGTCAGTAATTATCACACATTCATGAATACCTTGTTCAACCATCTCAATGGTTTTTAGAACAGCAGTTAGTTCTGCAACTTGACTGGATCTTGGTTCAATGTTGAAACCTTCAGAAATATTTGGGAATCCATTTGGCCAAGTTAAATTAATGCCAACGACTAATCTGTGCTCATTATCAATAGAGGCATGGTAAGAACAACCATCAACATATACCCAAGGTAATGTTTCACAGTGATCCCCATTGTATATTTTATATGGGGAAAGCAATTGTATATTTTATATGGGGAAATCATCTTCTAATAACTCTTCCCCATGATCCTTAGCAGTACAATCATGGAGCTCAGCAAGCCCCTGTGCGATTGGATTCTTTTTGTTTTGCTTATAGCGAATTTCTAAAGGCCAGCCTTGTAAGGAAAGAGTCCAAGCTTTTATGCCGCTATTAGACAGGTTCCCATCTCTTATTCTCTCACTTTGCAAATATAGCAAAGGCTGGTGAGCTGTTTCTACAATAATTTTCTCACCCTGTATATAGCTGCCATACAGTAGATAAGAGGGCTTTTTCGCAATCACTAAATTTTATTTCTACTGGGGATAATGACTTTGCTTAAATTATCATGCTTTTGGTATAAAACAGCACTGATGCTTATATCTGTGTAACCTGTCTCTAAGTAGAAAGGTTTACCACCTTCAGGGTAAGCTAAGCAAGGTGCTTGAGTGAGTTTTCTCTTCAGCTCTCTTATGGCTGTCTCTTGAACCTCACTCCACTGCCATTTCACATCCTTCTTTAGAAGATGTAGCAGTGGTTTAGCTAATTCTGCATAATTATCAATACATTTGTGAGAATAATTTAACATACCCAGGAATGATCTTAATTCCTTTAAGTTAGTTGGGTTCTTAGAATTTATTATATTTTTTTCTTCTGAGGATTTAACCCTTCAGAAGTAGCTTTATGTCCCAAGAAGTTTACACAAGTGCGGCACCATTGAGCTTTTTGAAGGGATAATTTGGCACCTGCCCTTTTAAATTGGCTGAGGACATGTTTAAGTTCTGTGATGTGTTTTTCAAAGTTGGTGCTTTTTTTTTACAATTGTATTTCTATTGAGGTTATAACACAAAAAATGATACAGTAGTAATACATATTTAGGTAGTCCTTTTCATATTATAGAGTAATCAGAACACAGGGTAATAAACATCTTACTTATGAATATTCGCCGAACTCCTACAGGAGTCCGGAATATTGTCGATAACCTCGCTCATTTAACAAATAATACAAATTACAGGACCTCCATAAATATTTCAACCAGTCTCTGTCCATGGCTTATTGGAGAGGAGTGTCCATTAATAACTTATAGTTGCCGCGAACCTTAGCTCCATGAACACAAATAGCATTATGAAAACAATGAAATAACACTGGTTCACAACTTCACATCAATATACATTACTAAGCAAATAAATTCAATTAACCCTGTTTGTCCCTCATTATGCATGAAGGGAAAAAAGAGAGAAAGGAAAGAATATAGAAAATTTAGGAAAAAGAAGAGACAGTAAAAGAGAGGGGGAGGGGGGAGGCAGTAAATAATTGTATATGTTCAAACTTTGGACACTATATTTTGCGTGAGTGCATCCCATGGGGACCATGTGGCAGTGTGTACATCTATGGTTCCTCTGTTTATACAAACCGCTTCCTCCATCATTCTAACATTAGACATAATCTCAATAACCTTTCCCAAATTAGGGATATTCTGCTGTTTCCAGTGTCTTGCAATTGCAAGTTTAGTGGACATCAGCAGGTAGATAAGAAGGTGTTTCTGGGGTTTCGGGATTTTAGGAATATTAAGATGTAGCAGGCAGGTCTCAGGGCCTCGATCCGCAGGGAGGGAAAGGAGTCTGCACAGGGCTAGGACTTTGGTCCATAGTTTCTGAATTTCTGGGCAGCTCCACTAAATGTGGATATCATCCCCTTTTTCCTGCAGTCCCTCCAGCACCTATCTGAGGTGACGGGAGAGAATCTGTGTATCCTATTGGGGACCCAATGCCCAAAGTCGGTGCTTTTGATTAACACGTCATAAACATAAGATAAGGTCCCCCTTTCCAGTGCATCAGGCATAGCCTTGTGCATGAATACAGCAAATTCATGTCCTGAATTTATGTATCCAAACGGGAGCCGAGTGAATTCATATTGGACCTTTTGGAACAAGAATGCGAGCTTAATATACTGGTCTTCCTCGTGTACCTTTATGGTCCAGTATCCCTGCGCACAATCAATGGCAGTTAATATCTTAGATCCCTGCATCTGCGCTAGGCACTGGTCAATGTTTGGCACAGGCCAGCCAGACATGTATAATAGTTTGTTTAGTTGTCTTAAGTCTGCACACAAACGCCATTGTCCATTGGGCTTAAGAATTCCGAGAATAGGATTATTATCCTGTCTGATGATACCCCTTTCTTCCAAGTTCCTTATGATTTCTGCAAGAGAACCATATGAGGCTAAAGGGAGTCTGTATTGTTTAAGAAATACAGGTGGTGCATTGGGATCTGTTTGGATTCTTGCAATGTGCAGGTCTGTAGTCCCATAGTCATAGGAATCCCTAGCAAAAATATCCTTGTACTCCATCAGCAGTTTTTGTAGCTGTTGGTGTTCATCATCACTGGAACAGCCATTAGCTAAGGAGATTTGCTCTTCGACTATTTGCTGAAATCCAGGAAAGATTTCAGGCTATCCTATCGCATTGGCTTCTTGAAGCCTAGATGTGAGGTCCCCTTGATTATAATTTACATTACCCCCAAGATTTTGTGTATTGGGGTATTCTTTTTCTCTGATCGGCTGATCAAATACCAGGGAGGCTTCTTCAATTTTACAGATACCTTCCTCTGAGCTGAAAGGGTAAATAGACTGAATTGTAAATAATCCTCATGGCATGGATGCAAAAGATTTTTCTGTTAACTGTTGTTCAGTTAAGTACCTTTCAGGTATTAGCCCAATTACATTATTCTGGAATCCAAAAGTGTAATAACTGGATTCCAGAGCATATCCTATGGTAGTTCCCTTGGATAAGGTGATACCCTGTGGGGTCATGTTATGCACGATAACATGTATTGGAATAGCTCAAATGTTTACCATTTGAGTATGTGTCATTGTTATACCCATTTCTCTTGTTAGGTGTATCCAGTCCACGGATCATCCATTACTTGTGGGATATTCTCCTTCCCAACAGGAAGTTGCAAGAGGATCACCCACAGCAGAGCTGCTATATAGCTCCTCCCCTAACTGCCATACCCAGTCATTCTCTTACAAGCTCTCAACATAGCTGGAGGTAGTAAGAGGAAAGTGGTAAAATATAGTTAGTTTTTTCTTCAATCAAAAGTTTATTGTTTTTAAATGGTACCGGAGTGTACTATTTTATCTCAGGCAGCATTTAGAAGAAGAATCTGCCTGCGTTTTTCTATGATCTTAGCAGAAGTAACTAAGATCCACTGCTATTCTCACATATGTCTGAGGAGTGAGGTAACTTCAGAGGGAGAATGGCGTGCAGGGTATCCTGCAATAAGGTATGTGCAGTTAAGTTTTTCTAGGGATGGAATTTGCTAGAAAATGCTGCTGATACCGGATTAATGTAAGTTAAAGCCTAAATACAGTGATTTAATAGCGACTAGTATCAGGCTTGCTATCAGAGGTATATACTCTGATTAATGTGCAATATAAAACGTTTGCTGGCATGTTTAATCATTTTTATATATGCTTTGGTGATAAAACTTATTGGGGCCTAGTTTTTTTCCACATGGCTGGCTTTATTTTTGCCTAGAAACAGTTTCCTGAGGCTTTCCACTGTTATAGTATAAAAGTTACAGTTGGTGCAGTTAAAATTACAAACTGTGACATTCAGCTTCCCTCAGCAGTCCCCTGCATGCTATAGGACATCTCTGAAGGGCTCAAAAGGCTTCAAAAGTAGGAGCTGTGGCAGTTGTTATGACTGTTTAAAAAACATATTTTTCATTTTGTTAATCTGTTTTTTGTATTAAGGGGTTAATCATCCATTTGCAAGTGGGTGCAATGCTCTGCTAACTTGTTACATACACTGTAAAAATTTCGTTAGTTTAACTGCCTTTTTTCACTGTTATTTCAAATTTTGGCAAAATTTGTTTCTCTTAAAGGCACAGTAACGTTTTTTTTATATTGCTTGTTAACTTGATTTAAAGTGTTTTCCAAGCTTGCTAGTCTCATTGCTAGTCTGTATAAACATGTCTGACATAGAGGAAACTCCTTGTTCATTATGTTTAAAAGCCATGGTGGAACCCCATAGGAGAATGTGTACTAAATGTATTGATTTCACTTTAAACAATAAAGATCAGCTGTTATCTTTAAAAGAATTATCACCAGAGGATTCTGACGAGGGGGAAATTATGCCGACTAACTCTCCCCACGTGTCGGACCCTTTGACTCCCGCTCAAGGGACTCACGCTAAAATGGCGCCAAGTACATCAAAGAAGCCCATAGCGATTACTTTGCAGGACATGGCGGCAATCATGGATAATACCCTGTCAGCGCTATTAGCCAGACTGCCTTAATTCAGAGGAAAGCGCGATAGCTCTGGGGTTAGACATAATACAGAGCGTGCAGATGTTTTAAGGCCCATGTCTGATACTGCATCACAATATGCAGAAGCTGAGGAAGAGCTTCAGTCTGTGGGTGACGTCTCTGACTCGGGGAAACCTGATTCAGATAGGTCTACTTTTAAATTTAAGCTTGAGAACCTCCGGGTGTTGCTTGGAGAGGTTTTAGCTGCTCTGAATGACTGTGACACAATTGCAGTGCCAGAGAAATTGTGTAGACTGGATAAATACTACGCGGTGCCGGTGTGTACTGATGTTTTTCCAATACCTAAAAGGTTTACAGAAATTATTACTAAGGAGTGGGACAGACCCGGTGTGCCGTTTTCCCCCCCCTCCTATTTTTAGAAAAATGTTTCCAATAGACGCCACCACACGGGACTTATGGCAGACCGTCCCTAAGGTGGAGGGAGCAGTTTCTACTTTAGCAAAGCGTATCACTATCCCTGTCGAGGACAGTTGTGCTTTTTCAGATCCAATGGATAAAAAATTAGAAGGTTACCTTAAGAAAATGGTTATTCAACAAGGTTTTATCCTGCAGCCCCTTGCATGCATTGCTCCTGTCACTGCTGCTGCGGCGTTCTGGTTTGAGTCTCTGGAAGAGGCCTTTCAGACAGCTACTCCATTGACTGAAATACTTGACAAGCTTAGAACACTTAAGCTAGCTAATTCTTTTGTTTCTGATGCCATTGTTCATTTGACTAAACTAACGGCTAAGAATTCTGGATTTGCCATCCAGGCGCGTAGGGCGCTATGGCTTAAATCTTGGTCAGCTGACGTGACTTCAAAGTCTAAATTACTTAACATTCCCTTCAAGGGGCAGACCCTATTCGGGTCTGGTTTGAAGGAAATTATTGCTGACATTACTGGAGGTAAGGGTCATACTCTTCCTCAGGACAGGGCCAAATCAAGGGCCAAACAGTCTAATTTTCGTGCCTTTCGAAACTTCAAGGCAGGTGCAGCATCAACTTCCTCTGCTACAAAACAAGAGGGAACTTTTGCGCAATCCAAGCCTGCCTGGAAATCTAACCAGGCCTGGAGCAAAGGCACGCAGGCCAGAAAGCCTGCTGCTGCCTCTAAGACAGCATGAAGGAACGGCCCCCTATCCGACAACGGATCTAGTAGGGGGCAGACTTTCTCTCTTTGCCCAGGCGTGGGCAAGAGATGTGCAGGATCCCTGGGCGTTGGAGATCATATCTCAGGGATATCTTCTGGACTTCAAAGCTTCCCCCCCCCCACAAGGGAGATTTCACCTTTTGAGATTATCTGTAAACCAGATAAAGAAAGAGGCATTCTTACACTGTGTGCAAGACCTCCTAATAATGGGAGTGATCCATCCAGTTCCACAGATGGAACAAGGACAGGGATTTTATTCAAATCTGTTTGTGGTTCCCAAAAAAGAGGGAACCTTCAGACCAATTTTGGATCTAAAGATCTTAAACAAATTCCTCAGAGTTCCATCGTTCAAAATGGAAACTATTCGGACAATCCTACCTATGATCCAGGAGGGCCAGTACATGACCACAGTGGATTTGAAGGATGCTTACCTTCACATACCGATTCACAAAGATCATCATCGGTTCCTAAGGTTTGCCTTTCTAGACAGGCATTACCAGTTTGTGGCTCTTCCCTTCGGGTTAGCTACAGCCCCAAGAATGTTTTTTCAAAGGTTCTGGGGTCTCTTCTGGCGGTCCTAAGACCACGGGGCATAGCAGTGGCCCCTTATCTAGACGACATCCTGATACAGGCGTCAAACTTCCAAATTGCCAAATCTCATACGGACATAGTGTTGGCATTTCTGAGGTCGCATGGGTGGAAAGTGAACGAGGGAAAGAGTTCTCTATCACCCCTCACAAGGGTTTCCTTCCTAGGAACTCTGATAGATTCTGTAGAAATGAAAATTTACCTGACGGAGTCCAGGTTATCAAAGCTTCTAAATTCCTGCCGTGTTCTTCACTACATTCCGCGCCCTTCGGTGGCTCAGTGCATGGAAGTGATCGGCTTAATGGTAGCGGCGATGGACATAGTGCCATTTGCGCGCCTACATCTCAGACCGCTGCAATTATGCATGCTCAGTCAGTGGAATGGGGATTACACAGATTTGTCCCCTCTGCTAAATCTGGATCAAGAGACCAGAGATTCTCTTCTCTGGTGGCTATCTCGGGTCCATCTGTCCAAAGGTATGACCTTTCGCAGGCCAGATTGGACAATTGTAACAACAGATGCCAGCCTTCTAGGTTGGGGTGCAGTCTGGAATTCCCTGAAGGCTCAGGGATCGTGGACTAAGGAGGAGAAACTCCTCCCAATAAATATTCTGGAGTTAAGAGCAATATTCAATGCTCTTCTAGCTTGGCCTCAGTTAGCAACCCTGAGGTTCATCAGATTTCAGTCAGACAACATCACGACTGTGGCTTACATCAACCATCAAGGGGGGACCAGGAGCTCCCTAGCGATGTTAGAAGTCTCAAAGATAATTCGCTGGGCAGAGACTCACTCTTGCCATCCATCAGCGATCCATATCCCAGGTGTAGAGAACTGGGAGGCGGATTTTCTAAGTCGTCAGACTTTTCATCCGGGGGAGTGGGAACTCCATCCGGAGGTGTTTGCTCAATTGGTTCATCGTTGGGGCACACCAGAATTGGATCTCATGGCGTCTGCCAGAACGCCAAGCTTCCTTGTTATGGATCCAGGTCCAGGGACCCAGAAGCGACGCTGATAGATGCTCTAGCAGCACCGTGGTTCTTCAACCTGGCTTATGTGTTTCCACCGTTTCCTCTGCTCCCTCGACTGATTGCCAAAATCAAACAGGAGAGAGCATCGGTGATCTTGATCGCGCCTGCGTGGCCATGCAGGACCTGGTATGCAGACCTGGTGGACATGTCATCCTTTCCACCTTGGCCTCTGCCTCTGAGACAAGACCTTCTACTACAAGGTCCTTTCAATCATCCAAATCTAATTTCTCTGAGACTGACTGCCTGGAGATTGAACGCTTGATTTTATCAAGGCGCGTGGCTTCTCCGAGTCAGTCATTGATACCTTAATACAGGCACGAAAGCCTGTAACCAGGAAAATCTACCATAAGATATGGCGCAAATATCTTCATTGGTGTGAATCCAAGAATTACTCATGGAGTAAGGTTAGGATTCCTAGGATATTGTCCTTTCTCCAAGAGGGTTTGGATAAAGGATTATCAGCTAGATCTTTAAAGGGACAGATTTCTGCTCTGTCTATCCTTTTGCACAAGCGTCTGGCAGAGGTTCCAGACGTCCAGGCATTTTGTCAGGCTTTGGTTAGAATTAAGCCTGTGTTTAAACCTGTTGCTCCTCCATGGAGCTTAAAGTTGGTTCTTAAGGTTCTTCAAGGAGTTCCGTTTGAACCCCTTCATTCCATTGATATCAAACTTTTATCTTGGAAAGTTCTGTTTTTGATGGCTATTTCCTCGGCTCGTAGAGTCTCTGAGTTATCAGCTTTACAATGTGATTCTCCTTATCTGATTTTCCATACAGATAAAGTAGTTCTGCGTACAAAACCTGGGTTTTTACCTAAGGTAGTTTCCAACAAGAATATCAATCAAGAGATTGTTGTTCCATCATTGTGTCCTAATCCTTCTTCAAAGAAGGAACGTCTTTTACATAATTTGGACGTAGTCCGTGCTTTAAAGTTTTACTTACAAGCGACTAAAGATTTTCGTCAAACATCTTCCCTGTTTGTTGTTTACTCTGGACAGAGGAGAGGTCAAAAGGCTTCGGCAACCTCTCTTTCTTTTTGGCTTCGGAGCGTAATACGCTTAGCCTATGAGACTGCTGGACAGCAGCCCCCTGAAAGGATTACAGCTCATTCTACTAGAGCTGTGGCTTCCACCTGGGCCTTTAAAAATGAGGCTTCTGTTGAACAGATTTGTAAAGCGGCGACTTGGTCTTCGCTTCATACCTTTTCAAAATTTTACAAATTTGATACTTTTGCTTCTTCGGATGCTATTTTTGGGAGAAAGGTTCTACAAGCAGTGGTCCCTCCCGTTTAAGTACCTGCCTTGTCCCTCCCTTCATCCGTGTACTTTAGCTTTGGTATTGGTATCCCACAAGTAATGGATGATCCGTGGACTGGATACACCTAACAAGAGAAAACATAATTTATGCTTACCTGATAAATTTATTTCTCTTGTGGTGTATCCAGTCCACGGCCCGCCCTGTCCTTTTAAGGCAGGTCTAAATTTTAAACTACAGTCACCACTGCACCCTATGGTTTCTCCTTTCTCGGCTAGTTTCGGTCGAATGACTGGATATGGCAGTTAGGGGAGGAGCTATATAGCAGCTCTGCTGTGGGTGATCCTCTTGCAACTTCCTGTTGGGATGGAGAATATCCCACAAGTAATGGATGATCCGTGGACTGGATATATCACAAGAGAAATAAATTTATCAGGTAAGCAGAAATTATGTTATTTTGCATTCTCTGGGAGATGCAAATTAGTGCTTCAGAAGTTTTTAATTTCTGGCCCCTTTTTACCTTTAAGGGTAAGAGAAATCTATCAGCCCCAGCAGGGATTACAATATCACTAGACACCTGCATATTCACAGCATATGGCATCTGCTGGTTTGATTTCAGGGCTATTCCTGAAATTAATTTCGACATCATCTGGCTTTGGCTTCTCCTCCACCACATGACAGTTATGTCTGGTGTGAGGTATGCTGGACCGCTCATAATTAAAAGGTCTTTTGACTTGTGACCAAATTACATTATTTATGTAATCAATTATGGTACTTAGTCGCTTAAGGAGATCAATACCAATTATTTGGCAGATCCACTATAATGACAGGGTGTCTTATTGCCCTGTTCCCCAGCTTTAGCTTTAACCATGCAGTACCCAAGACATTGAGAGAGTCACCCCCAACACCTATTAGTGAACCATCAAATTCCCTGAGTTTAGGTTTGTGGGGCATTAGCTAATTTAGCTGTGTGTAGTACCTGTGGGATAAATTAGTTGCCTGAGATCCAGTATCAATCAATCTCATGATAGGGTTAGTGACTGAATCCTGGAGCTCAGCTAATACATAATATCTATGTAGGCCCACAGAAGGCCGAAACGATCGTCTGGGGTTGTCTTTTCCTTGTTCAGAGGAGAATTGCCTGGTATTTCGGGGCTGAACTGACCTTGTCGGCGGGATCAGACTGATATACTACAGGAAAGTTTTCCCCTGTGGAAAGCACAATTGGGCAGAAAGAAGCTACTTCCAGGTGGTAACCGGGCCATAGAACAAGCTATTAATGCTGCTGTTCGTTCCTGGCAGACTGCTTCTCTTTCTGTTTTGAATACATAATATTTCCCTGCAGTTTCTACCATTTAACACATTACATTTGCATGTATACACATTTGAAGGATTCGCCACATATAACCTTTATCAACCACTTTACCTGATGCAGAAGAATTTTCACTCTTACCGGTCACTGCCTCTATAATAGGAATGACGGGGTTCCTGTGTACTGCATCTGTGGGAATAAGGTTTGGGGACAACTGCAAAAGAAGAGGTTCATTAGAGCTTCCAGGCTAAGCCTGCCTGTCATCACAGTAAGGCCTTCTGTTTCTGGGCTGTAGGGAGAGAACATGATTTGTACCGTTATTGACATTTATTATTTCATCTGGTATCTGTTGACCACTGGCTGTACCCCTAAAAATGGATTATTAGGATGCTGAGCCGTCAAAGCTTGACTCATATTAGTTAATAGTGTACACAATTGATTTAACTGCGTACTAAGTTGGTCCACTTGATTGTAAAAACTATTTTTACCCATGGACCGATTTTTTTGATGTCCCAGGGTATTGATTCCTGGATCCTTGGGATCCCTCAGAATCATAGCTGTTGTTTCTATTTTGACGCGGTTGTCTTTGGGGTTAAACTTGTTCAGAGTTAATATCCTGGGGTGCACTATTTAATTGGGGTTTCTGGTTATCCTGAAAGTATTTTCGCCACTTTTGGTATTTATTTTTACGGGGATACCGATTACCTTGTGGGCATTCGTCTCTTTGGGGATACCTATTTATCTGGTTATGCCCCCCATTTTGAATATATTCTCTCTGCGCCTCAGCCCTTGGTGGGGGTGGGGCAGACTCAAAACTTTGCATTGAGGGCCTGTTTTCTCTGGCCACCCCTGCATAAGTTTTCTTTTTAGACTCTACATTTAGAGGGCTAGGTGACATACTAGTTTCTGCCACAATTTTAGGCCTGGGCCTTGGTTCTCTTTTAACCCCCTGTTCACTGGGCTGCTGAATAGAGTATAACTTTGTACTCTCTCTAATCAGCCAATCAAATGAGCAGTTATCATCAAAATCTCTAGCCAGATTTATTTTGATGTGCAAGGGTAATGCTTCATAAAATAAATTCACAAATTCTGAGCTTTCAAATTTGGGGTAGTTTTCGGCCATACTGTAAGCAATTTTAGTTGTCACGAACCAAGCCTCCAGACTAAAAAGAAAAGGTCTGTGAGGCATTCTGCTTGAAAGGGCTGTGTGGGGATTTGAACCTGTGTGCTTACTACACTGTTTGCTTATGTGTTGAGTCACAGTCAGTTCTAGCAGTTGTGAATTTTAAATGTAATTGCATGCAACTTAAAAGATCTGTCAAATGTGTATTTGTCTAATTGTATTTTCACCTGTGCAATCACAGGTGAACTTAATTTTGAATATACTCAGAGCCAATCCTGTGCAAAACCTCCCTATTTAAGGCTGGCTGTTAGGCTGCATATTGTCTTCACATTGTTTCTGTTGTGTCACAAGCCAGAACCTGTTTCCTGCACTTCATCTTTCATCAGGAGAAAGACTTTACCATTAAACCTGCTACCTGTTTACAAGTTTGTTTCCTGCTTTGTGCAAATCCTGCATTTCAGTTATTACCAGGAGAAAGACTTTACCATTAAACCTGCTACCTGTTAACAAGTTTGTTTCCTGCCTTGTGCAATTCCTGCACTTCAGTTATTACCAGGAGAAAGACTTTACCTAAAAACCTGTTTCCAAGGTTGTTTCTGCTTTATGCAAATCCTGCACTTCAGTTATTACCAGGAGAAAGACTTTCCTTTTGAATCTCCATCTCTGCTTACTTGTTTGTTCCTTTCCACTCCTGGCGTATGTGGACATAACATACCTGAATAGTATATATTTAAAATACCCTGCAAGTATATGCTCAAAGTATTTTGTTATTTAAATAAATCTGTTATCTTTTCAATCTATATGGCTTCTACTAATCTTCATTTAAAGCAACTGTTACAGACAATGAGGCTCTCACAAAATATCCTGAGACAGATGACATTAGTGCAGAAAGGAATTTTATTGGGCTTTGAGATATTGTTCGAATTCCCTTTTGCACTGTTGCCTTACTTCACTCCAAGAATTAAAATGCATTATCTTTTAGTGAAGCAAAGAATTTGTGATGTTTAGGCTCAAATACCCATGGCAGAAATTCAATTTTAGATTGCCCATCATTTATATTTAATACAGCTAAAGCATTTTCATAAGCCTCTAAATGATCAATTATGGAAGTGGTCCCCCTTTTGGAAAACGGGTGTACTGCTTTACTTAAAAATGTAATTATTGTAGGGGTGTCATACACTTTACTAAGTAAATCTTGTATTCTCCTAGTGACATTCTTGTTAGGGTTGGAGCGCCCCCTATCTGCCCTCTTACTATTGGGAGTTCCCATGTGCATATTAGCAATATAGGGACTATCTGGGTTGCGGGCTCCGCCCTCTGACTCACTACCATAACTGGAAAAATGAAAAATAGGAGTGCCTAAGGCTGAAGTATGCTATCAGGGGTAAATCCAAAATAAAGTATGCAAAGTAGGGGGTCTATGGATTCACAAATCTCACTGGTTGGGAAGCAGCACCTCAATGCAAATAATATGCAATAAATATACAATATGAACATAAATAGTGATAATAATAGCAGTGAAAGTAATACCCAAAACCTCTTCTATATAAAATCTTACAAAACAAGGTATTTAATACAAATGAACATAAACAAAAACAAGATAAAGCATCCCTATGACTAAGTGCTCAGTGGGAGCACAAAACGCGTAAGGGGTTAATTCCCTGATCCACACCTCAACTTTTTTATGATGTGAAATAAAATTTGAAGTTTTTATCTCTAAGTGTCACACGAGTGCTGCACTTTTTGTATGTTGATTGATTTTTGCGGCTTACGCTCAGCCGCGCTGGATTTGCACCTCACGAGGCTGTGTTGAACTTACCCTATCAACTGGGCGGCACAATGACTCTCCTCTCAGCGTCACGCTCTGCAGCGGCCTAGTCTCCTTAAAAACAAGATAATGACCACAAACAAAATGTTACCATAGACTGGAGTATGCAGAAAAAATACAGTGGGGGAATACAAAGTTCAAGTGGGGTATAAATATCCTAATAAATCTCCTAATAAGTGTCCTGCCCCTCCTGGGGACAAAAAACGTGTACACGTGTAAAAAAGTAAAAAAATGAAAGATGAAAAAATATGATATAGTGTCTATGGTGTAAATTATTCCAAATCCGGGTAAGATTCTAAATAAAAGTTCCTTGGAGTGCTGCAACAATTTGGGTGAAGCGGGTGTAACAAGGGTGTGACGATGCTGGTGCTGGGGGTGATCTGGGTAAACTAGAATAAACCTGGGATCAATATATACCTAAAAATATAAATAAAAGCCTTCTTATGCAGCCAATGCGTTTCAGCCTGTAAAAGGGGCTGTAAAAGGGACTTTATCAAGACATCTCAAGATATATATTTGCATATTTGCATTAAGGTACTGCTTCCCAACCAGTGAGATTTGTGAATCCATAGATCCCCTACTTTGTATACTTTATTTTGGATTTACCCTGATAGCGTACTTCAGCCTAAGGCGCTCCTATTTTTCATTTTTTGTGTCTGTATTTTAGTCGGGATCTTGTTAGGAGATCCTTTAATAGTGAGCCTGTATGCTACACTGGGCGCAGTCTACTAACTTTTATCTCTCACTACCATAACTGTCCTCCCCCTCTAAAGTGGAGAATTTCCCTGAATTTAAAAAATGAGGTGACTGCTTATTTGAGAAGTTTATTTCTGAACTAATGTATAAATTCTTCCCTGATGCTCTGTAACTTACCTTTCATAAATTATTTTAGGGTTTTTATAATATCTGCACTGTCCTCATTATTTTCACTACTGGTGGAGTTTTTTTTATGGCGATACTGCCTTTTTAGTTCACTTAGCTCTTTCTGGTGCTGGTTTTCAGCCTAATGATATTTTTCTCTTAACAATATTTTCTCACTGGCTCTCTGGAAGTTGTTTATTTAAACTTTCTATTTGGGTTACTCATTTTTGGTAATGCTTTTGTAAGGTGGTCATGTTCTGTGCAAGCGCATTCATTTTATCCTGGACTTACTCCACCTCCTCTTCACCTAGTCTTAAGGAATAATTTTCACCCCTCAGTTGCTCCAATTGTGAGTTTTGTCCTTCAATTTGACTGGATATTTCATCGTTCACATGGGGAGCAGACCCCAAGTTATGAAAATTATTTCATCTCGGTTTTTGGGGTTGGCCAAGTTTTAACAAACCTTGAAATATTTCACTTTCGCCACACCACATATTATTTAAAATATTTTTGGCCCTAGTCTTAAGCATCTTAATATAAGCATCTAACTCTTCCTTAATATTTAATCTATTTTTAAGGTGAGTATGGCTTCTGTTTTAAGAGTTTCTGCCTGACTAATGGGCGATTTTTGGGAACATATTTCAATATTAGGTAGAGATTCTATTGATTCACTTCTAGTAACAGACATTATTATTTTGGCTTAGAATTTCGTAATTTAAAACGCTAATACAATTTTAGCGAAAAGGAAAAAAAACATTTTTTTCTAAAATATAAAAAAAAAATGTATAATAATTTTTGCTTTACTACAAAATATATGATATCAATGTGATAAAGAATAATGATCTACAGCAGTGTGCCTCCAGTTAATGTTAGTTATTTTAGTAAAGGGACACTGAACCCATTTTTTTTTCTTTTGTGATTTAGATAGAGCCCGCAATTTTAAGCAACTTTCTAATTTACTCCTATTATCAATTTTGAATCGTTCTCTTGCTGTCTTTATTTGAAAAAGAAGGCATCTAAGATATCTTTTTGGTTCAGTACCCTAGACATAGCTTGTTTATTGGTGGGTAAATTTATCCACCAATTGGCAATAACAACTGAGGTTGTTCACCAAAAATGAGCCGTCATCGAAACTTACATTCTTACATTTCAAATACAGATACCAAGAGAATGAAGAAAATTTGATAATAGGAGTAAATTAGAAAGTTGCTTAAAATTGCATGTTCTATCTGAATCACAAAATAAAAAAATTGGGTTCAGTGTCCCTTTAATAGAATACCACCATAAATATTATCTCAGTGGTGTACTCCAGTTATGTTATATATATATATCCTAGGTTACACTCAGCTAGATTACGAGTTCAGCGTTATGATTGAAAAAGCAGCGTTATGGCGCATAACGCTGCTTTTTTCCTAACGCTGCTTTCTCCAACATAGGTGTGTCCGGTCCACGGCGTCATCCTTACTTGTGGGATATTCTCTTCCCCAACAGGAAATGGCAAAGAGCCCAGCAAAGCTGGTCACATGATCCCTCCTAGGCTCCGCCTACCCCAGTCATTCTCTTTGCCGTTGTACAGGCTCTCTCTCTTCGCTCAGGCTTGGGCGAGAGATGTTCTGGATCCTTGGGCGCTAGAAATAGTCTCCCAAGGTTATCTTCTGGAATTCAAGGGACTTCCCCCAAGGGGGAGGTTCCACAGGTCTCAGTTGTCTTCAGACCACATAAAAAGACAGGCATTCTTACATTGTGTAGAAGACCTGTTAAAAATGGGAGTGATTCATCCTGTTCCATTAAGAGAACAAGGGATGGGGTTCTACTCCAATCTGTTCATAGTTCCCAAAAAAGAGGGAACGTTCAGACCAATCTTAGATCTCAAGATCTTAAACAAGTTTCTCAAGGTTCCATCGTTCAAGATGGAAACCATTCGAACTATTCTTCCTTCCATCCAGGAAGGTCAATTCATGACCACGGTGGATTTAAAGGATGCGTATCTACATATTCCTATCCACAAGGAACATCATCGGTTCCTAAGGTTCGCATTCCTGGACAAACATTACCAGTTCGTGGCGCTTCCTTTCGGATTAGCCACTGCTCCAAGGATTTTCACAAAGGTACTAGGGTCCCTTCTAGCTGTGCTAAGACCAAGGGGCATTGCTGTAGTACCTTTCTTGGACGACATTCTGATTCGAGCGTCGTCCCTTCCTCAAGCAAAGGCTCACACGGACATTGTCCTGGCCTTTCTCAGATCTCACGGATGGAAAGTGAACGTGGAAAAGAGTTCTCTATCTCCGTCAACAAGGGTTCCCTTCTTGGGAACAATAATAGACTCCTTAGAAATGAGGATTTTCCTGACAGAGGCCAGAAAAACAAAACTTCTAGACTCTTGTCGGATACTTCATTCCGTTCCTCTTCCTTCCATAGCTCAGTGCATGGAAGTGATCGGGTTGATGGTAGCGGCAATGGACATAGTTCCTTTTGCGCGCATTCATCTAAGACCATTACAACTGTGCATGCTCAGTCAGTGGAATGGGGACTATACAGACTTGTCTCCGAAGATACAAGTAAATCAGAGGACCAGAGACTCACTCCGTTGGTGGCTGTCCCTGGACAACCTGTCACAAGGGATGACATTCCGCAGACCAGAGTGGGTCATTGTCACGACCGACGCCAGTCTGATGGGCTGGGGCGCGGTCTGGGGATCCCTGAAAGCTCAGGGTCTTTGGTCTCGGGAAGAATCTCTTCTACCGATAAATATTCTGGAACTGAGAGCGATATTCAATGCTCTCAAGGCTTGGCCTCAGCTAGCGAGGACCAAGTTCATACGGTTTCAATCAGACAACATGACAACTGTTGCGTACATCAACCATCAGGGGGGAACAAGGAGTTCCCTAGCGATGGAAGAAGTGACCAAAATCATTCTATGGGCGGAGTCTCACTCCTGCCACCTGTCTGCTATCCACATCCCAGGAGTGGAAAATTGGGAAGCGGATTTTCTGAGTCGTCAGACATTGCATCCGGGGGAGTGGGAACTCCATCCGGAAATCTTTGCCCAAGTCACTCAGCTGTGGGGCATTCCAGACATGGATCTGATGGCCTCTCGTCAGAACTTCAAAGTTCCTTGCTACGGGTCCAGATCCAGGGATCCCAAGGCGGCTCTAGTGGATGCACTAGTAGCACCTTGGACCTTCAAACTAGCTTATGTGTTCCCGCCGTTTCCTCTCATCCCCAGGCTGGTAGCCAGGATCAATCAGGAGAGGGCGTCGGTGATCTTGATAGCTCCTGCGTGGCCACGCAGGACTTGGTATGCAGATCTGGTGAATATGTCATCGGCTCCACCTTGGAAGCTACCTTTGAGACGAGACCTTCTTGTTCAGGGTCCGTTCGAACATCCGAATCTGGTTTCACTCCAGCTGACTGCTTGGAGATTGAACGCTTGATCTTATCGAAGCGAGGGTTCTCAGATTCTGTTATCGATACTCTTGTTCAGGCCAGAAAGCCTGTAACTAGAAAGATTTACCACAAAATTTGGAAAAAATATATCTGTTGGTGTGAATCTAAAGGATTCCCTTGGGACAAGGTTAAGATTCCTAGGATTCTATCCTTCCTTCAAGAAGGATTGGAAAAAGGATTATCTGCAAGTTCCCTGAAGGGACAGATTTCTGCCTTGTCTGTGTTACTTCACAGAAAGCTGGCAGCTGTGCCAGATGTTCAAGCCTTTGTTCAGGCTCTGGTTAGAATTAAGCCTGTTTACAAACCTTTGACTCCTCCTTGGAGTCTCAATTTGGTTCTTTCAGTTCTTCAGGGGGTTCCGTTTGAACCCTTACATTCCGTTGATATTAAGTTATTATCTTGGAAAGTTTTGTTTTTAGTTGCAATTTCTTCTGCTAGAAGAGTTTCAGAATTATCTGCTCTGCAGTGTTCTCCTCCTTATCTGGTGTTCCATGCAGATAAGGTGGTTTTACGTACTAAACCTGGTTTTCTTCCAAAAGTTGTTTCTAACAAAAACATTAACCAGGAGATTATCGTACCTTCTCTGTGTCCGAAACCAGTTTCAAAGAAGGAACGATTGTTGCACAATTTGGATGTTGTTCGCGCTCTAAAATTCTATTTAGATGCTACAAAGGATTTTAGACAAACATCTTCCTTGTTTGTTGTTTATTCCGGTAAAAGGAGAGGTCAAAAAGCAACTTCTACCTCTCTTTCTTTTTGGATTAAAAGCATCATCAGATTGGCTTACGAGACTGCCGGACGGCAGCCTCCCGAAAGAATCACAGCTCATTCCACTAGGGCTGTGGCTTCCACATGGGCCTTCAAGAATGAGGCTTCTGTTGATCAGATATGTAGGGCAGCGACTTGGTCTTCACTGCACACTTTTACCAAATTTTACAAGTTTGATACTTTTGCTTCTTCTGAGGCTATTTTTGGGAGAAAGGTTTTGCAAGCCGTGGTGCCTTCCATTTAGGTGACCTGATTTGCTCCCTCCCTTCATCCGTGTCCTAAAGCTTTGGTATTGGTTCCCACAAGTAAGGATGACGCCGTGGACCGGACACACCTATGTTGGAGAAAACAGAATTTATGTTTACCTGATAAATTACTTTCTCCAACGGTGTGTCCGGTCCACGGCCCGCCCTGGTTTTTTTAATCAGGTCTGATGATTTATTTTCTTTAACTACAGTCACCACGGTACCATATGGTTTCTCCTATGCAAATATTCCTCCTTAACGTCGGTCGAATGACTGGGGTAGGCGGAGCCTAGGAGGGATCATGTGACCAGCTTTGCTGGGCTCTTTGCCATTTCCTGTTGGGGAAGAGAATATCCCACAAGTAAGGATGACGCCGTGGACCGGACACACCGTTGGAGAAAGTAATTTATCAGGTAAACATAAATTCTGTTATTACAAGTCTTGTAGGTATAAGTGTACCGCACACCTTTTTGCCTGTCACGCAACGTTAGTACTGCACTTTTAAAAAAAGTCCCTTTTCAATGGGACTCCCATAGCGCCGGTATTACGAGTTTGCCTGGGAGGCCAAAAAGTGAGCGGTACACCCGATACTGACAAGATCCGTACCGCCATCTAAAGTCAGTAGTTATTAGTTTTACGTTAAAGCTGTACCATAAAACTCATAACTAAAGTGTTAAAAAGTACACTAACACCCAT